>NC_091559.1:36073238-36083238 GCF_042767895.1 Penaeus vannamei | reverse complement strand
ACCCCCACCCCCTCTTACTCCCACACCTACAGACATCTTACCGTCGGCCCTTTTCCTGCTATTATTATTATCATTTTCCTTTTTTCGCAGGTGCCATCAAGTTCATAATTATTTTTTCAAGGTTGTCGCATGCTCGGATCCCAGCTCGGCAAGGTCACGTCGGGGAAAATGATGTGAGAAATTTTTCTAACGGGATATCTAGATAGAAGGGTGGGGGGTGGGGGGAAGGGGAAAGGGGGGGGGGTGATTTCAACGTGTTCGTGTCCGTTGCTTGGATTTTGAAGGGTCGAATCTACATGGAAAAAAAAAAATATATATATGTATATTTATATTTATATTTATGTTTTTTTGTGTTTGTTTAACGTTGGTTATTTATTTTTTCTCATTGTTTTGTAACTTTTTTCGAATTACTTTTTATACTTATTTTTTTATATTAAACTTCAGATTAGCTTAGTAAAACTAGATAGCATTCTCAATTTAAATCACAATCTATCGCAGTTATCCTATCAGTGGATTTAAATAAACTGACATAATCTACTTTCCCATATCGCTCAACCCCGCCCCCCCAAAAAAATGAAATAGAAAAAATAAATAATGATAAGATAAATTGATAAAATTAATGATAATAGTTATTTTCCTTTTGCACGTGTCTTTAATCTCTTCTGTCTGTCTGTTTGTCTGTCTGTCTTGTACATTTTTCTTCACGTTATATTTCTTCTTTGTTTTTTTCTTCGTCCTTCGCCCTTCTTCTTCGTATCCTTCCCTCTTCCTTTATCGTCTCTTATCTTTTTTCCATCTTTTGTCTTCTGTTATCTTCTTTTACCTTTCTTCCATCTTCTGTTATCTCTCAATTTTCTTCACCTCATTTCACTTTCCTTCACCTTCACCTTCTATCTCTCACCTTCACCTTCTCTCACCTTTCTTTGCCTTCTTTTTATCTTTCACCTTTCTTCTTCTTCTTCTTTTGTTTTCCTTCACCTTTCCTCACCTTCACCTTCTTCCTGTTTTCTTGCTTTCGTTCGTCAGCTTTTCTTGTTTTTTCCCTTTTTTCTCTTTCTTTGTCTGACGGGGTGGAGGAGGGGTGGGGTGGTGTGGGGTGTGTGGGGTGGGGTGTGGGGTGTGGGGTGGGGGGGGGCGTGGGGGTGGGGGTAAAACTTGAGCTGAGTTCGTGGTCCGTTTTGAGGAAGTTGCGTTTGTTGTTGTTTTTTGGGGGTTCGTTATTGTCGCCTTTGAGGTCTGGGATTCACAACTCTCGTCCTCTTTCTGTTGTTCTTGTTTGTTGAATTCGTGTTGTTCTTTTTTCGTCTCTCTGTTGATATATATTCTCGGTTTCTTTCTTACTCTCTTGGTCTCTGTCTTTCTCTTTCTGTCTCTTTCTCTCTTTCTCTCTCTCTCTCTCTCTCTCTCTCTCTCTCTCTCTCTCTCTCTCTCTCTCTCTCTCTCTCTCTCTCTCTCTCTACTCTCTCTCTCCTCTCCTCTCTCCTCCCCTCCCTCCCTCCTCCCTCCCTCCTTCTCCTCCTCCCTCCCTCCTCTCTCTCTCTCTCTCTCTCTCTCTCTCTCTCTTCCAATCCTCCTTTCCTCCTCCTCGCCCGGCATCACCTCCCTTCCACGGCGGAGAAAAAAAAAGAAAAAGAAATATTGAGTAATTCTCTCCCTAGCAAGAAGAAGGGGAAGACCTTGGCAACAGCACCTTATTACGGCAATTTAGGGGAGTAATTGCCACTTTGGGAGGCTGCGGCAGGGGAGGAGGGAGGGAGGAGTGGAGAGGGGTGGGGGAGGGGGAAAGGGTGGGGAGGGGGAGGGAAGGGGGAGGGGGTGGGAAGAGGGAAGGAAGGGGGAGGGGTAGGAGAGGAGAGGAGAAAAGGGGTAGGGGAGGAGAAGGGAGGGGAGGAAGAGGAGAGGGAGGAGGACGGGGAGTGGAGAAAAGGAGAGGGAAGGTAATGGAAGAGAGGAGAAAAGTGACAGGAGAGGAGATGAGAGGAGGATGGAGGGGAAAGGAGAAGCGGAAGAGAGGAGAACAGGGGTAGGAAAGGAGGAGGGTAGATGAAGGAGAAATGTAGTAGAAGAAGAGGAGGAGAGAAAAAGAAGAAAAGGCAAAGAAAGAAGAGAGAAGAGGAAAGGAGGGAGACAAGAAAAGTGGTAGAGGAGGAATAGAGGAAAAGAGACGAGAAAGGGGGCGAGGACGCGGGGGAGGAGGAAAAAGAGGCAGGAAAGGAAAGAGAGAGAAGGAGAGAGATGAGGAAGGAGGGAGGAGGAGCAGAAAAACGGGAGAGGAAGGGGGAGGGAGGGGGGAGGGGTTACTGAGGGCGGTGAGCAGTCAAGACGTCTTACTTCCTGCCGCGGGGTTGCAGGGAGGCTTTGTTGCTGTTGTTGGTGTTGTTGTTGCTGTTGCTGTGGTTGTTATTGTTGCTGTGGTTGTGGTTGCTGTTGTTGTTGCTGCTGTTTCTGTTCTTGCAGTTGTGGTCGTTGTTGCTGTTGTTGTTGTTGCTCCTGTAGTTCTTGTATTTGTGGTTGTTGTTGTTGCTGCTGCTGCTTCTGTTGTTCTTGCAGTTGTGGTTGGTGTTGTTGTTTTTCTTTGCTGCTGTTGTTTTTGTTATTGTTTTTTCCCTTGCTGTTGTTATGGTTGTTGTTGTTGATGATGTTATTTTGCAGGTTGTTGTTCTTGTTTCAGACACGTGAGAGTGAAATTGACTTGGTTGTTTAAAAGTGTGCTTGTTTGCTGATATCTCTTACGGAAGAGAATGTGCGTACGTGTAAACATTCAAAGACGTGTGTGTGTATGATTTAGTTTATCTGTAAAATATAGATGTATAAAATTTATGAAATTTGATATTTGATGTCTTTTACGTATATGTATATGTTTTTTGTTAAATGTTGATAATGAATATATATATATATATATATATATATATATATATATATATATATATATATATATTTATTTATTTATTTATTTATTTATATTTATATTTATATTAAATGTTAATAAGGAAAGTGGAAAATAGTTAAAAGTTTATTTTGCCCTTTTTAACGAAATACTCGACTATACCCCTTCCCCCTCCCCCCTCCCCCCAAAGAAAAAAAGAAAAAAAAATCGCGGAAAACAAGTCATTCCGCCAAGAACAGACAGCGCCCAGTCGACAGCGCGGACAGCTTCCGTGGACGAACGCGGGGCAAGAGTAACGACATAATTTGTGTTCATTTCCAGCGCCCGGGACCTCGCTGTGGCCTCTCGGTGGGCGTGCGGGTGCCTCGTGGAAGGTGGGAGGTCAGAGGGTGTGTGTTAGGGAAGTGGGCTGTGTCTTGGGGGGGGGTTGTTATGCAGGTGTGTTAGGGCTTATGTGTTTGTGTTAGCGTGTTAGGTGTTGTTAGGGCGCGTGTGTTAGGTTATGTAGGCCTATGTGTATTTAGGCCTATGTATTAAGAAGTATACTTATGTATATGTTACGAACTTGATGAGGTCATGGATATGAGAGGAGGTCAGTGAGGTCATGTATGTGAGAGGAGGTCAGTGAGGTCATGTATGTATGTATGTGTAAGTTAATCATGTACGTCAAAGGAGAGAGATTTGTGTACACGGATAGATAGGTTACGTAGGTTATTAACAAGTCATGTATGTAGGAAGTTTGTAAGTTAATGAGTAGGTTATTGAGAGGTCATACAAGTAGGAAGCTAATGAGTTGTTAAGTAGGTTATTAACAGGTCGTGTAAGTAGGTAGGTTCCCGTTAGAAAGGTCACTGTATTTGTTAAGGTAGAAGGAGGTGTGGTGAAGGAGGTGATTCTGCATCTTGAGGAAGAAAGAAGAAAACCTGTATATTGTATTAAGTTTATTTTTTTTAGTATGTGGGATTTGTTGAGTTTATTTCTTAATAAGGGGGGGGGTTGTTGAGTGTATTTTTCATATAGTGTGTGGAATTTAATTTATTTATAGCGTGTGGAATTTATTGATTTTATCTTTTACAGTGTGGGATTTATTTATATTTTTATAGTGTGTGGAATTTATTGGGTTTATTTTTATAGTGTGTAGGATTTTTTATTTTTTTTTATAGTGTGGAATTTATTGAGTTCATTTTTATAGTGTATGGAATTTTTTTTCTCTTGAGGGGTAAAGAGCATAGGCCTATATTAAAGTAAAGGAATAAGATAACTGATAATTATCTATAGATAGTTTATCAGGAGATGTAGTGACCGAAGGCAAATGAAAAATAGGAATCAGGAAATAAATAATTAAAGAATCATATTCAGACGACACTGATTTATAAAAGCAATGGGAAAAGGCGGAAAAAGGCCAAGAAATAAAAAAAAGTAAATACAAGAGAGATGAAAACTTGATATTTAGAAGAAATGTGAAAAAATAAAGAATATATAGATAAGAGAGGATTTTTTTTCTAAGCGAGATATAAAAGAAGACCGATTAGAAGAGGAAATACGAAAGATGAATAAAGGTTTTATAGGTAAGAGAGAGAGAGAAAAAAAAAGAATCTATCACCAATGAGACGTCAGTGAGAGGAACACGGAGTCACGTTCTTATTTTTCCTCTTTCTCTTCCGCCTCCTCTTCCTCTTCGTTGTTTTGTTTGCTCTTTCTCTCTTTCTGTTCTTGTTTCCCGTTCATACTCCTTTTTGGTATTTTCTTCCTCTATCTTTTGTTTTTTGTTGTTCCTTCTTCTTGTTCTTGTTCTTCATCTTCTTTCTCCTCATTTTTTCATCCACGTGTGTGTGCGTGCGTATGTGTGTGTGTGTGTGTGTGTGTGTGTGTGTGTTTGTTTGTGTGTGTATTTGTGTGTGTGTGTCCGTGCGAGTGTAAGAGACTGCGTGTTTGTATGCGTGTATGTGCATGTGCGTGTGTGTACAGTATATGTCTCTGTGTGTGATTTTTAAAAGATGTCTTCTATTCTGTCTGTTATTATTTCTGTGGTTGTTCATGTGGCTTCTAAATGGTCGTGATTTTGAATAGACCAGAGTTTGAATTTTGATATCTTTACTATTGTCCTTTATTTTGTTTTATTATCAAGGGCGCTTTTATCATTATTATTATTTATTATTATTATTATTGTTATTATTATTATTATTATTATTATTATTGTTATTATTATTGTTATTATTATCATTATTATTATCATTTTCACTACTATTACTACTATCATTATTATTACTATTATTCTTATTCTTATTCTTATCATCATTGTTTTCATTATTATTATTAGTAGTATTATTCTATTTATCCTTATTAGTGGTAATGACTAGGAATTAATTGGAGTGGAGATAATTACGGCGATATGATCGTTGCCGTTGCTTTATTTTTGTTACCATTTGTGGTATTTTTATTACCACCATTACCTTTTATATTTACGGTAATCATCATCAGCACCATCACCACCACATTTAACCACACTACCGCACCATCACCACCACATTTAACCACACTACCGCACCATCACCACCACATTTAACCACACTACCGCACCATCACCACCACATTTAACCACACTACCGCACCATCACCACCACATTTAACCACACTACCACACCATCACCGACGACAACATAGCATTTCCATACCACTGCATCACACCATCCCCATACCACACAGACACCATAGGACATGATACCACACCACACAGCACCTCTACCGCCACACCGCTAACATAAGAGAAGGAAAGAAACAGGGAAAGAAAGGACACAGAAGAAAATAAAGAGAAATTGGAAGGAAGAAAAGACTTAAAGAACACAAAAATGAGCACAAGAGAAACAAAATCAACAGACAAAAGCAAACAAACAAAAAAAGGGGAAAAACAAAAACAAACGCTAGACAAGAAATAATAAAAAAACAGAAAGAAGAAAATAAAATGAAGAAAGTAGAGAAAATAGAACAAAAATAAAGAATAAAAAGGAAAACAAAGAGAAAACCTCCACATATTAAAATAAAGAAAAAAAAAACGTAAAGAAAAAGACCCCCCCTCCAAAAAAAAATAATAATAAGAGAGTGAAACAGACAAAAAGACAGAGAGACAGACAAAAAGAGAAAGAGAGAGAGAGACAGGGAGAGAAAGAGAGAAAGAGACAGAGAGAGAGAGAGAGAGACAGAGAGAGACAGAGAGAGAGAGAGAGAGAGAGACAGAGAGAGAGAGAGAGAGAGAGAGAGAGAGAGAGAGAGAGAGAGAGAGAGAGAGAGAGAGAGAGAGAGAGAGAAACAGAGAGAGAGAGATAAAGAGAGAGAAAGAAAGAAAGAGAGAGAGCGAGAAAAGAGAAAAAAAGAAAGAAAGAGAGAGAGAGAGAGAATTCAGGCCGGAGAGCGGTGTCTCGCGACGCCGGGCAGCGCGGCCGAGGCGACCCATCCGTCAGCGAGAATTTATCTTCGTCTGCGTAGAGTTTCTCCTTCGGTGATTTGTTATTCATCTTTATTGGCGTCTCGTTCCCTTTTTTCTTCTTTTTCTCTTTCGTCTCTGCTTTATCTTCGTCTTCCTAGTTCTCTTCTTACTTATCTTTCGTCTTTCTAGTTCTCTTCTCTTTATCCTTTTCTTTCTCTTCGTCTTCCCAGTTCTCTTCTTTCTTCTCTTTCTCCTTTTCTTTATCTTCGTCTTCCTAGTTCTCTTCCTACTCCCATCTTTATCTTCTCGTCTTACCTCTTCCTACATCTCCTTCTTCTTCATCTCGTTCACTGTCTCTTCCTTCACCTCTTTTCTCTCCCCTCCTCTTCTCCTATTCATTGGTCTCTCTTTTCCTCTTCTTTCCCCTTCTTTTCCGACTTTCTGGGTTTAGAAATGGGCTTAAAATAGACAGGAAGATTGAGAGGGGGAGGGAGGATGAGAGGGAGAGGGAAAAGGAGGGGGAGGGAGGAAGAGAGGGAGAGGGAAAAGGAGGGGGAGGGAGGAAGAGAGGGAGAGGGAAAAGGAGAAGGAGAAGGAGGGGGAGAGAGGGCGATTTAGAGGGGAAGGGAGGGAGAAGGAGGGGGAGGAAGAGAGGGACAGGGAGAGCGGGAAGGAGAGGGAGAACTAAGGCGGGAGGCGAAGAAATAGATGAAAAAAATCGAGAAAGAGAAAAATCGAGATAGAGACATAGAGAGAAATAGAATTGAGAGAGGAAAAGAAAGAGAGAGAGAAAAATAAAATAGAAACTGAGGTAGAGAGAGACAGAGAGAGACAAAGAATCGACAAAACGAAGCATAACGTATTTTATTTATGCCATTTCTTCATTACGAAAATGAATGGTTAAAGAGGGTCACTAAAATCTTACTTATAAAGAAGTCTTCGTGGATTATGAACAGCGAACCACATTTTTAGCGACTTTTTTCATTTCCTTTATAGCAAAGTTAATTGTATAGCAACATCAACTTGCAACCGTTAACCCCCCCCCACCCAACAAAAAAAAAAACAATAAAAAAAAAAAAATAGTCCGATAATTGACTTCTAAAACAGACAAGAAACAGGTCGCGATAGACCCCAAATTGCCATTAATTTATCCACTGTATAATGACCTCTCTCTCTCTCTTTCTCTTTCTCTTTCTCTTTCTCCCCTCTCTCTCTCTCTCTCTCTCTCTCTCTCTCTCTCTCTCTCTCTCTCTCTCTCTCTCTCTCTCTCTCTCTCTCTCTCTCTCTCTCTCTCTCTCTCTCTCTCTCTCTCTCTCTCTCTCTCTCTCTCTCTCTCTCTCTCTCTCTTTCTCTCGTTTTTCTCTCTTCCTCTCTCTCTCTCTCTCTCTCTTTCTCTTTCTCTCTCTCTCTCTCTCTCTCTCTCTCTCTCTCTCTCTTTCCTCCTCTCCCTCTCAAAAAAGTAATAATGATAATAAAAATAATATAAAAAACGAAAAAAAAGGAGAGAGAGAGAGAGAAAGCATCCATCAATGTCTCGTGTTAAAAGCGCGGTTGTAAATCACCCTAATATGTGACCCTTTTGCTCAAGACAGACCGCGGTAATTGGTCTCGCTGTTTTAACATGGGATGATGGAGGGCGTGTGGTGATTGAGGGAGGGAGGAGGAGGAGGAGGGAAGGAGGGAAGAGGAGGAAGGGGGTGGAGAGAGGGAGGGAGGGAGGGGGAGAGGGAGGAAGGTGTACGTATATATCTATCTAAATCAGCCAATATATCTCTTTGCCCAACGATTTTATCATCTATCTATCTATCCATCTATTTATTTATCAATTTATCTATCAATCAGTCATTGTATCTATTTACCCAGCCCTTTCATCGTTCACGGAAATACCCCCCTCTCCCCCCCTCCCCCCATTTGTAGCCTGCGCCTTCAAAAGCAAATTCCATCTTTGTCGAAAAAGCTTCCACCATGACCTCATACTTGAAGGAACCAGCGTTGCTTCAGGAGGTCCGAGGTTGCACTGATTCTTGCATTCGGGGAGGTTAGGGAGAGAGGGAGGTGGAGGAGGAGGGGTGGGTTGAGAGGAGGGGGAGGAGGAGGGCTGGGGTGGGAGTGGGAGGAAGGGAAGGGGTGGGTTGGGAGGAGGGGAGGAGTGGGAGGGAGGAAGGGGAGGGAGGGAGGAGTGGAAAGGGAGGGGGGGGAGGCAAAAGAGAGAGAGAGAGAGAGAGAGAGAGAGAGAGAGAGAGAGAGAGAGAGAGAGAGAGAGAGAGAGAGAGAGAGAGAGAGAGAGAGAGAGAGAGAGATAAAAGAGAAAGAGAGAGATAAAAGAGAAAGAGAGAGATAAAAGAGAAAGAGAGAGATAAAAGAGAAAGAGAGAGATAAAAGAGAAAGAGAGAGATAAAAGAGAAAGAGAGAGATAAAAGAGAAAGAGAGAGATAAAAGAGAAAGAGAGATAAAAGAGAAAGAGAGAGATGAAAAGAGAAAGAGAGAGATAACAGAGAAAGAGAGAGATAACAGAGAAAGAGAGAGATAACAGAGAAAGAGAGAGAGAGAGAGAGAGAGAGAGAGAGAGAGAGAGAGAGAGAGAGAGAGACAGAGAGAGAGAGAGAGAGAGAGAGAGAAAGAGAGAGAAAGAGAGAAAGAGAATTAGAGTAATGACATACTCATTACTTGGAGACGGTTATTTACATTTAAACTCCACTTTACACGAATGGAGCGCTTATAACAGCGAGCGCAGGTTGAGATTCGAGTTAATATCAAGAATTGCTGCGACGGCGCACGAGTCTGAGCGAAGAGGGATGATGTGCCAAGATTGGGCCGATTGAGAATGGTGTTTAGCGTAAAACTAGCGAAAAATTAGCGGAAAGCTAGCGAAAAATTAGCGGAAAGCTAGCGAAAGATTAGCGGAAAGACCATATCGAAAGATTAGTGGAAAAACTAGCGAAAGATTAGTGTAAAGCTAGTAAAAGACTAGCGGAAAGAGTATATTGAAAGATTTAGCGGAAAGACTAGCGAAATATTAGCCTAAAACTAGCGAAAGATTAGTATAAAACTAGCAAAAGTTTAGCATAAATCTAGCAAAAGACTATCGGAAACCTAGCGAAAGGCTAGCAAAAAGACTATCGAAAGATTAGCGGAAAGACTTTCGAAAGATCATCGAAAGGACTTTATCGAAAGATTAGCGGAAGATTAGCGGGAAGGAGTGAAAGCCTCATGTATCAATGGGCAGGTTAATCTGTTGGGCCGTTTGAATTCAAATATTCGGTTCATTAACGTCTTTATTGCCTTTTACTCTTCGGAATTTAGTCATGGTTACTACTGCTTTTCCTATCATTACTGTTGCTGTTTTGTATTGCTGTTTTTGCATTTATCGTGGTTATTATGGCAAAATTTGTGAAGATTTGCGTATTTACGTAAATGGGAAAGCTTTGATGAGAATGAAAGGTGCGTAGCGAAGAATAACTTTTCATAATTGTTGTGTATTTTTGTATAAACAATAGATAGAGCATTTATTGTTATTCCTACAGATACAGCGAACACCTCAATGCATTGCAAATAAATATAATCCTTGAGGAAATAAAATAGAATAAAAGAAAGGAAAAGAAAAAAAAATAAACTTAAAACTATTCATCATAATCTCCATTTATATAAACTCTCCCTTACATGTGTCTTGTTTATATACAATTGCTTTT
>NC_091559.1:36058238-36065738 GCF_042767895.1 Penaeus vannamei | reverse complement strand
TGCTTAGGTCATCTATCTATCTATCTATTTTGTTTATCTTTCTGCTTAGGTCATCTATCTATCTATCTATTTTGTTTATCTTTCTGCTTAGGTCATCTATCTATCTATCTATCTATCTATCTTTCTTTCTGCTTAGGTCATATATCCATCTATCTATTTATATATATTTTTTGTTTATCTTTCTGCTTAGGTCATCTATCCATCTATCTATGTATCTTTCTGCCTGTCTGTCTGTCTCTATGTCTGTCTGTCTATCTCTTTAGCTTTTTGTCTATTGTTTTTGGTGATTTAGGTCATCTATCTATCTATCTATTTATTTTTTGTCTATCTTTCTGCCCGTCTATCTATCTGTCTGTTTGTCTGTCTGTTTGTATGTCTATATGTCTGTCTATCTGTGTATCTGTCCTATCACGACAGAGAAAAAAGAAAAACATGTAGGAATAAAAGGAAATAAAAAAGGAAAATTACTATTTATCTATCTGTCCATCTATCCTTCCATCCATCCATAGATAGATAGTGGGATAGACAGGCTACCTCAAAAAAGAAGATAGGAAGGTAGGTAGATACATAGTCATTATTTACATTATTTGAAATGATTTTTTTTCTTTTTATTATCCATCTATCCATCCATCCATCCACAGATAGATAGAGGGATAGACAGACTCCCTCAAAAAAAAAAAAAAAGTTTTAACCTCATGGCCTGTAAATCTAAAAATTAGGTAGATAAATAGTTACTTGAAATGGGTTATTATTTCTTTTTATTATCGTTCTATCCATCCACAGATAGATAGAGAAATAGACAGACTCCCTGAAAGAAAAAGTTAAATAATTTATTATTTCTTTAAATTAATTATTTCTCTTTATTATCCATCTATCCATCCATCCATCCACAGATAGCTAGAGGGATAGACATACTCCCACCAAAAAAAAAAAAAAAAAAAAAAAAAGTTTTAACCTCATGGCCTGTAAACCTAAAAATTAGGTCATTATTTAAATTATTTGAAATTAATTTTATTTCTTTTTATTATCCATCCATCCATCCATCCATCCATGCATCCATCCATCCATCCATCTACAGATAGCTAGAGGGATAGACATACTCCCTCAAAAAAAAAAAAAAAAAAAGTTTTAACCTCATGGCCTGTAAATCTAAAAATTAGGTCATTATTTAAATTATTTGAAATCAATTTATCCATCCATCCATCCATCCATCTACAGATAGCTAGAGGGATAGACATACTCCCTCAAAAAAAAAAGAAAAAAAAGTTTTAACCTCATGGCCTGTAAATCTAAAAATTTCCCCTCTCCTTCCCTTCAGGTACGGTGGTGTCGCTGGCTGAAATTTACCTCGTTGGGGCATCCGGTAATTGTGAGTAATTTAGAGGATAATTATGCAAGGTTATTAACTTCGGAGATTCAATTTTTTTGTATATGCTCTCTCTCTCTGGGACTGTTTGTCTCTGTCTCTCTCTTTCGCTCGCTCTGTCTGTCTGTTTTTTCTCTCTCTGTCTGTTTCTCTCTCGCTGTGTCTGTTTCTCTCTCTCTCTCTCTCTCTCTCTCTCTCTCTCTCTCTCTCTCTCTCTCTCTCTCTCTCTCTCCCTCTCTCCCTCCCTCTCGCCTTCTCTCCCTCCCACTCTCCCTCCCTCCCTCCCCTCCCATCCTTTTTTTTGGAGGTGGTTTGGCTGCGGTTTTATAAAGTCGTAAAGATTCGGTTTGAATGCGAGTACTTTGGGTTGTTGCAGGGGGGGGGGGGGGTGAGGTGCGCGGCGGGATGGGCGTGAAGTGTTTCTGTCTTCCTCCTTTTTTTTTCTTCTTCTTCTTTTCTGCTTCCCTGTCTTCCGTCTTTCTCTCCTCGGTTTCTCGGTCTCCGCTCTCCTCATCTCTCCTTTCTTTTCTTTTCCGCCATCTTCTCTTCCTTCCTCCTCTTTTCCTATTCCCTTTCCTCCCCCCCCACACTCTCTCACTTTTTCTCTTCTTCTCTCCTCTTCTTTTCCTCCCCCTTCCCTCACTCCTCCTCCCTTCATCCCCCATCCCTTTCCTCTCCCTCCGCTTCTCCTCCTCCTCTTCCCTTCCCCTCCACCCCCTTCTCTTCCCCCCATTCCCCCCTTTCCTTTCCCTCCTTCTCTTCTCTTCCCTCCCTCTCCCCTTCCTTCCCCCCCCATCTCTCCTCGCGTCCCCTCCCCTCCTTCCTTTCCCCCCATCCCTCCCTCCCGTCCCCTCCCCCTTCCCCCTCCTTCCTCTTCCTTCTCTCCTTCCTCATCCTTTTTGTGGCCATTGTCATTACAACAATTATTTAGTATATACGATTCTTTTTTGTGTGTTTTATTATGCTTTTTTGTATATATGTTTTTATTATTTTTCTCTCTTTCTATTATTTTTTCTTTTTATTATTCTTTTTTTTTATTATTCTTTCATTCTATTTCTATTCTATGATAATCACAGTTTCTCTATCTGCTTTCCTATATACCTGCCTGTTATCTATCTTCCTTCCCTCTCCCCCCTTTTCTTTCCGTGTCTGTTCCTCTTTCGCAGTCTCTATTTTCCTGCCTGTTCCTTATTATTATTTTTCTCCTTTGTTCCTCCAGACTTCGTTTTTAAAATTCATTCGTTATTCCCCTCCTTCCTCTCCTCTTTTTCCATCTTCTTTCTAAGCTTTGTCTTCTCCCTCTCCTTCTTCTCTTTTTCCATCTTCTTTCTAACCTTTGTCCTCTCCTTCTTCTCTTTTTCCATCTTCTTCCTAACCTTTGTCCTCTCCCTCTCTCCTCCTTTTCCGTCTTCTTCCCAACTTTTGTCCTCTCCCTATTGCTGCTTTCCCTATTACCCATTCGCTTTCTAACCTTTTGTCCTCTCCCTCTCCTTCCTTTCTTCTTTTTCCATCTTCTTCCCAACCTTTGTCCTCTCCCTCTCCTTCTCCTGTTTTTCTATCTTCCCAACCTTTGCCCTCTCCCTATCCCTCCTCTCCCTATTCTCCATTCGCTTTCTAACCTTTGTCCTCTCCATATCCCTCCTCTCCCTATTCTCCATTCGCTTTCTAACCTTTGTCCTCTCCCTCTCCTTCTCTTTTTCCATCTTCTTTCTAACCTCTGTTCTCTCCCTCTCCCTCCTCTCCATTCGCTTTCTAACCTTTGTCCTCTCCCTCTCCTTCTCTTTCCATCTTCTGTCTAACCTCTGTTCTCTCCCTCTCCCCCTCTCCCTATTCTCCATTCGCTTTCTAACCTTTGTCCTCTCCCTCTCCTTCTCTTTTCCATCTTCTGTCTAACCTCTGTTCTCTCCCTCTCCCTCCTCTCCCTATTCTCCATTCGCTTTCTAACCTTTGTCCTCTCCCTCTCCTTCTCCTTTTCCATCTTCTTTCTAACCTCTGTTCTCTCCCTCTCCCTCCTCTCCCTATTCTCCATTCGCTTTCTAACCTTTGTCCTCTCCCTCTCTTTCTCTTTTTCCATCTTCTGTCTAACCTCTGTTCTCTCCCTCTCCCTCCTCTCCCTATTCTCCATTCGCTTTCTAACCTTTGTCCTCTCCCTATCTCTCCTCTCCTTATTCTCCATTCGCTCGCTGAGTCCCCTTTCGCTCTCCGCCCTTCCTCCCCCCCCCCTGTCGTCCCCGTCATAATATACACAATAGTTGATACTGATCTGTAAATCAACGAGTGGACGCCATTTTATGTACTTCCTCATCCTCTCTCAGTCTGTCTGTTTGTCTGTCTTTGTCTCTATCTCTGTTTGTCTGTCAGTCTATAGTCTTGTCTGGTAGTTTTGCTCTTCTCGTCCCTTCTCTTTTTCTTTCTCTTTCGCTTTCGCTTCTCTCTTTCTCTTCTCTTCTCTTCTCTTCTCTTCTCTCTCTCTCTCTCTCATTTCCTCTCCTTGTCGCGCTCCCTCTCCCTCTCTTCCTCTTCTCCTCTCCCTTTCTCTCCCATCTTTCTCTTATTCTCCTTTCCCTGGTATTTACTTCCACCGGTCTTTCTCTCCTCCCTTCTTTGTTCTCCTCCTTCCTGAAGTGAAAATAAACAAACCATTTCCTTTCCAAACATTCCAGTCCTCTCGTGACATGTTTGAACACGTCCGTCTGACACAAAGGAACAAAAAAAATGTGGATTCGGACACATACAAAATGGCGGAGGGAGTAGGGGGAGAGGGGAGGGGAGGAGAGAGAGGGAGAGGGAGGGTGGGGAGGGGAGGGGGAGAGGGGGAAGGGTGAGAGGGAGGGGAGGGAGGGGAGGGGAGGGGGTGGGGAGGGGTTGGGTGGGTGGGAGGGTAAGTCAAGTATAGATACGATTTTTTTGTTGTTCAAAGAGTAGATACCTGGGTCTCTTTAGCGGTGGAATATGTGCGAGACAACATGAGTGTGGTTTATGGGTTTGCACATATACACATAGGTAGATGTAACAAATCTAACCACATGTTAAATAAGGTTTCTAAACACATATTTAATTAGTTATTTTAAACACGCTGGCCTCATATGCTTCACATACGCAACGGATTCAGATCGACCTCCTGAGCATACACATATACATACACAAAGATATAGCGACAGTGTAAGCGCACACACATACAAAACGTTACATCATACACAAAATTTTATTGACCTCAAAAGCTCACACATGCACAATCACAGTGACCCCATAAGCACACACGCGCTCTCACCCACGCACGCACGCGCTCACACAACTCCCCCCCCCTCTCACACACACACTATCCCCTCCCCCCTTACACACACACACACAACCCCCCCCCCCCCTCCGTCACACACAACCCCCCTCCTTCACACACATACAACCCCTCACACACACACACAACCAACCCCCTCACACACACACACACACAACCCCCATCCCCCACCCACACACCCACGAAGCCACCCCCCAACCCCCCCCCAAAGGACCCCCCACCCCATGTCGCGTAGGCCAGCCATGTCACTGGGCGCTGAGGCTGCGCTGGCGACGTCCCCCGCCTCGCCCCACTGCCTCTCCTGACGAGGGACGTCTTGGGGTGGGGGGCGGGGTGGGGGTGGGGGTGATTTCTCTTCCGCTCGCTCTCGGGTTTATTTCCGAGGGAATTCGATTTGGTTCCTCTTTTTTTTCCTGGTTCTGGGGTGGTCAAGGATGAGGTGTTTGTTGGATGGGTGTTGTTGTCTTTGAAGTTTTTTTTGGAGGGGTGGGAGGGAGGGGATGTGGGATGGGTGGGTGGGGGGGAGGAGAGGAGGGAAAGGGGATAGGGAAGGTGGGATGGTAGAGAGTAGGGAGAGAGAGAGAGAGAGAGAGAGAGAGAGAGAGAGAGAGAGAGAGAGAGAGAGAGAGAGAGAGAGAGAGAGAGAGAGAGAGAGAGAGATGAAGGAAGGAAGGAAGAAAGACGGAAGAGAAGGATGGAGGGAAGGAGGATGGAAGGAGAGAGGGAGACAAACAGACATATAAACAGGCAGGCAAGAGACGAAAAAAAGAAAAAAGAAAAAAGAGAAAAAAAACAAAGAGAGGAGAACAGATGCTACGTAGAACAGAGGGAGGCAGAATAACACAGAAGCAGATAAATATTAGCCATTTCCTTCTGTCACCCCAACGCCCCCTGAAAGCAAGCAAGCAAGCAAGTGTACACCTGCACCCCTGATTTTCCCCGCCCTCCCCCTCCCCTCTCTCCCACCTCCCCTTCCCTTCCCACCCCTCAGTCCTTTCCCTTCACCTCCCCTCTCCGCTCCTCTTCCCTTCTCTTCACCTCCCTACCCTTCCCTTCCCTACCCTTTCCTTCCCTTCCCTTCCTTCCCTCCTCCTCCCTCCCTTCCCACCTCCCTTCTCCCTCCCTCCGCTTCCTCCTTTCCCCTCCACTTCCTCCTTTCCCCTCCCTACCCTTCCCACCTCCCTTCTCCTCCCTCCCTCCTCCTTTCCCCTTCCCTTTTCCTCCTCTTCCCTCCCCTTCCCTTCTCCTCCCCCTCCCTCCTCCCCTCCCCTCCCCCCCATCCCCACCTTCAAACCGGCACTCCCGCCCGCCCCGCCGTCATTGTGCGCCCGGCAGTCATGGAGTGAGGACCTCCGCTGCCGACGACCTCCCGAGTTAGTCCGAACGCGCGGTGTGTGTGTGTTCGTGTGTGTGCGTCTCGCTCTCTCTCCTCGCTCCTGCCTCGTGTGTCGCTGTCCTGTTAGGAAGAGTGACACTGATATATATTTATTTTTTTAAAGGAGGAGGGGAAGAGGATTTATATAGAGAGATAGTATATATATATCAGAGGAAAGCATTTTCGATTTTTTTTTTTAATGAGCGAACCGCCCGGACTGGATTCCCTTGTTGTTCTCTTTGGAAAATAGACGATATCGTTGTTTGTTTTTTCTTCGGATTTATCAAGTGTCCCGGGACGGTTTTTGACTCCATCTCCGAGTCTCGCATCGCCAGCGTCTTCTTCGAGAAACGCGGATTAGAGAGAAAGAGAAAGAGAGTGGAGAGAGAGGAAGATTAGATTGTGTTTATTATCATTATTATTATTTCCATCGTTTCCTTCTGGCGAGTGAGATTCGGTTTTCCTCGGAGGATTTGCTTCAGTTGCTTCATTGCTTCCCCTCGGAGGCTGGGACGCACACGGGGCTCTGTCACGCCCTTGGAGAGAAGGTGAGTGTTGCTATGGTAAAGTGAATTGGAAGAAAAAATGGATTTATATGTATACGTGTTGATAGGATGGGTAAGGGAGGGAGGGAGGGAGGGAGGGAGGATGAGTGAATGAGTAAGTGAGGAAGGGAGTGAGAGTGAGGGAGAGTGAGTGGGGGAGGGAGAAAGAGAAGGAGGGTGTGAATGAATGAGTGAGTGAGGGAGAGTGTGAGAGTGAGAGAGGGAGAGAGAGATGGAGAGAGTGAGTGAGTGTGAGAGGGAGGGAGTGAATGTGAATGAGTGAAGGAGTGAGAGAGAGGGAGGGAGGGAGAGGGCGACGGCGACGGCGACGGCGAGGAAGAGAGGGAGAGAGAGAGAAAGGGAGAAAGAGAGAGAGGGAGAGAGAATGCTTACACCTTCATCTGAAGGTGCATGTATTACAAACCAAAAATGAAATGACCTTTGTTTTCTTATCACGTGTGGATATGGCATTCATGAACTGGAAAGCCGTCGTTTACATCTAATTGCCGTTGGAAGAAAGTGCTATATATTTTTCCTTTGTAAATAAAGAATTATCTTTCTATACTTTATTACAGCAAATTATTTTTGTCAGATTTTTTCTTTCTTTCCCTTTTCTTTCTCATTTTCATTTAGATCATGAATATTAAAACTAGGAAAAATGAAAATAAAGTAGATAGATAAAGATAGAATAAAAGGAACAGAAAAAGTAAAAAAAAAAAGAAAAAAAAAAAAAATAGAAGAAAAGGAAAATAGCAAAAGCAGAATTTTCATTGTAAATTCAAAGATAGACCGTCACATGACTGTTTTTTCTTTCTTTCTTTCTTTCTTTTTTCTTTGTACTGACCCACATCGCGAGAAGGAAATCAAAGCATAAAATTCGACAGAAAAAAGATCGTGGGAAATTTATCAGAATAATATT
>NC_091559.1:36028238-36048238 GCF_042767895.1 Penaeus vannamei | reverse complement strand
ATCATCACCGTCACCATCATCAACATCATCATCATCATCCCCATCACTATCATCATCATCATTACCATCAGTCATCATCACGTCACCACCATTATCAAATTGCGTCTCTGGATTATGAGAAAATACAGAGAAAAAAATATTTATAAAAAACGGCATATTATGCAAAGCTTCCGGTGAGCATAACGGGATGTTTTTACACACACACACACACACACACATATATACACACACACACACATACACACACACTCACACAATCACACACACACACACACACACACACACACACACACACACACACACACACACACACACACACACACAGACACACACACACACACACACACTCACACACAATCACACACATACACACAATCACACACACACACTACCGCCATCACCACCACCACCACCAACAACAACAACACCAACGCAAAACCACCACAACCACCACCAACAACAAAAACCTCATCAACAACAACAACAACAACAACAACAACATCCTCAACATCAACAACAACAAAAACCTCATCAACAACACTATTCTAACTGTATTTAATCATCAACACTATTCTAACTGTATTTAATTAACAACAAGGCTGGCAAGCTTCTTTCCTTTGTCAACTGAGCTCCGTTGTTTCGCCAGGAGGGATTCGAACCGCGCATTCGAGACTGGAGATTCGAAAAAAGTTGGGGTATGATTAGTTGATATCGCCACGGGGGTTTGAAGGGAGGGAGAGGGAGGGAAGGAGGGAGGGAGGGAGAGGGAGGGAGGAGGGAAGGAGGGGGAGAGAGAGGGAGGAAGGAGGGATGGAGGGAGGGAGGGAAGGAGAGAAGGAAGAAGGGAGTGAGAGAGGGAAGGAAGGGAGAGAGGGAAGGAGGGAGGGAGGGAGAGAGGGAAGAAGGGAGGGAGGGAGAAAGAGAGAGAGAGAGGGAGAGAGAATGGAGAGATGGAGGGAGGAAGAGAAAGAAAGACAAAAGAGGAAAGAGAGCAATTTTACAACAATCCAAAAAATGTCTGCCTAATTTGCATACGTTTCATCCTTTCTTTTATCCATCTTCCTCCCGAAACGCGGAAAAGGGGGAAACGCCAAAACAAAGAAGGAAGTGTGCCATTTCCGGAGCAGACAGAGAGAGAGGACCACTCCCCCCCTCCCTCCCCCTCCCCCTCTCGCCATTTTAATAATTTAATGATAAACTTGATAAATGCGAAAAGCTCATTTCCTCCGCGGTGGGGGTAGGGGGGGGGTAGGGAGGGGAGGGGAGGGGGAGAAAGAGCTCTAATTCCCCCTCTTCGTTGTTTGATAATTCCGTTTCTCTCTCTCTCTCTCTCTTTCTCTCTCTGCTCCTGGTGTCGACATCCCAATTAAGGAATTACGCGAGAAAGTCGTGATAACGAGAGATTTTAACATTTCGAACGTCATTTCGAACGTCTTGGGTGAACGCCATTTTAAGCGGCATTTTGAACGTCTTGGGTGAACGCCATTTTAAACGGCATTTTGAACGTCTTGGGTGAACGCCATTTTAAACGGCATTTTGAACGTCTTGGGTGAACGTCATTTTAAACGGCATTTTGAACGTCTTGGGTGAACGTCATTTTAAACGGCGTTTCGAACGTCTTGGGTGAACGTCATTTTAAACGGCGTTTCGAACGTCTTGGGTGAACGTGTCCTGCGCCCTCCGAAGAACGTGCGAAGGAGGTCGTGGTTCAGTGCGTGGGAGGAGGTGGTTGTCCATGGTTGTTGTGGTTGAGGTGTTGAGCGGGTGGACAAGGATGCGTTGATGATGATGATGATGATAATGGATAATGATACCAATATTAATGCTAATAATGATGATGATGGCAATAATATAGTGATGATAACAACAATACTAATAATGATATTGAAATAATGATGATAACCATAATAATGATAAAATAATAATCATGCTAATATTAATAGTAAAAATTATAATAATAAATAGTAAATTAGAATAATAGCAATAATTAGTAATAAATATTAATAATAATAGTTGATAATGGTAGTGATAATAGTAATAATGATATAATGATGATAGCCATAATAATGATAAAATAATAATCAAGCTAATATTGATAATAAAAATCATAATAATTTATCGTAAATTATAATGATAATAGCAATAATTAGTAATAAGTAATGACAATAGTTGATAATAATACTGATAACAATAATTAGTAATAAATAATGATATTTGATAATAATACTGATAACAGTAATTAGTAATAAATAATGATATTTGATAATAATACTGATAAAAATCATGAACATAATGATGATAATAACGGATAATAATAGGTTCCTTGGTCGCCCGTTTACTCCCGACCCGTTCGTGGTTTTAATCCTATTTGGAGACGGACGGTGGGTGAACGGGTGGGCGTAAGGGCGTGCACGGTTATGGGTGAGGCGTGTGGATGAGGAATAGGTGAAGGAGAGGGAGGAGAGGGAAGAGTAGGAGAGGTATAGGAGATAGGAGGAATAGGCATGGATGGGAGAAAATATGAGAGGAGAGGAGAGTAGGAGAGGTATAGGAGATAGGAGGAATAGGCATGGATGGGTGAAAATGTGAGAGAGAGAGGCATGGATAGAAGAAAGATGGGAGAGAGGAGAGGGAAAAGTAGGAGAGGTATAGGAGAAAGGAGGAATAGGCATGGATGGGAGAAAAGACGAGAGGGAGGGCGGGTAGGAGAGGTATAAGAGATAGGAGGAATAGGCATGGATGGGAGAGAATATGAGAGGGAGAGGCATGGATAGAAGAAAGATGTGAGAGAGGAGAGGGAAGAGTAGGAGAGGTATAGGAGATAGGAGGAATAGGCATGGATGGGAGAAAATATGAGAGGAGGGGAGAGTGGGAGGGGGAGAAGAAAAAAGAGGAATAGGCATGGATGGGAGAAAATATAAGAGGGAGAGGCATGGATAGAAGAAAGATGGGAGAGAGGAGAGGTATAGGAGATAGGAGGAATAGGCATAGATAGGAGAAAAGACGAGAGGGAGGGAGAGTAGGAGAATTATAAGAGATAAGAGGAATAGCCATGGATGGGAGAAAAGACGAGAGGGAGAAGCAAGGATAGAAGAGAGATGTGAGCGACGAGAGGGAAGAAAGGTGGGTAAGAGAAAGAGGGAGAAGGAAGAAAGGGAGGGGCGTGGAGAGGAGAAGAATAAAAATGAGAGAGATGGAGAGATGAGGCACGAGAAGGAAGAGGCATAGACATGAGAAAGATGAGAGAAGGGAAAGGAGAGGAGAAAGGGCGATGGGTAGGCGACCCCGGTGGAAGAGCGACAATAAGTGACACGAAAATGAGAGAAATCCGGCCGGCCAATTACCCCGGCAGAGGAGGTGAATGCATTTAGAAAGGATTCTGTTGAAGGATCGAAGAGTTTACAAAGGGGATTGGATGCCAAGGGGAGGGGGGGGGAGGGGGATTAGGAGGATCGAAGAGTTTACAAAGGGGATTGGATGCCAAGGGGAGGGGGGAGTGGGGGATTAGGAGGATCGGAGAGTTTCCAAAGGGGATTGGATGCCAAGGGGAGGGGGGGAGGGGGATTAGGAGGATCGGAGAGTTTCCAAAGGGGATTGGATGCCAAGGGGAGGGGGGGGGAGGGGTAGAAGGGTCGGAGAGTTTCCAAAGGGGATTGGATGCTAAGGGGAGGGGGGGGGAGGGGGATTAGGAGGATCGGAGAGTTTCCAAAGGGGATTGGATGCCAAGGGGAGGGGGGGAGGGGGATTAGGAGGATCGGAGAGTTTCCAAAGGGGATTGGATGCCAAGGGGAGGGGGGGGGAGGGGTAGAAGGGTCGGAGAGTTTCCAAAGGGGATTGGATGCTAAGGGGAGGGGGGGGGAGGGGGATTAGGAGGATCGGAGAGTTTCCAAAGGGGATTGGATGCCAAGGGGAGGGGGGGGGAGGGGTAGAAGGGTCGGAGAGTTTCCAAAGGGGATTGGATGCTAAGGGGAGGGGGGGGGGAGGGGGATTAGGAGGATCGGAGAGTTTCCAAAGGGGATTGGATGCCAAGGGGAGGGGGGGGAGGGGTAGAAGGGTCGGAGAGTTTCCAAAGGGGATTGGATGCCAAGGGGAGGGGGGGGGGAGGGGGATTAGGAGGATCGAAGAGTTTACAAAGGGGATTGGATGCCAAGGGGAGGGGGGGAGGGGGATTAGGAGGATCGGAGAGTTTCCAAAGGGGATTGGATGCCAAGGGGAGGGGGGGAGGGGGATTAGGAGGATCGGAGAGTTTCCAAAGGGGATTGGATGCCAAGGGGAGGGGGGGGGAGGGGTAGAAGGGTCGGAGAGTTTCCAAAGGGGATTGGATGCTAAGGGGAGGGGGGGGGAGGGGGATTAGGAGGATCGGAGAGTTTCCAAAGGGGATTGGATGCCAAGGGGAGGGGGGGGAGGGGTAGAAGGATCGGAGAGTTTCCAAAGGGGATTGGATGCCAAGGGGAGGGGGGGGAGGGGTAGAAGGATCGAAGAGTTTCCAAAGGGGATTGGATGCCAAGGGGAGGGGGGGAGGGGGATTAGGAGGATCGGAGAGTTTCCAAAGGGGATTGGATGCCAAGGGGAGGGGGGGAGGGGGATTAGGAGGATCGAAGAGTTTCCAAAGGGGATTGGATGCCAAGGGGAGGGGGGGGGAGGGGGATTAGGAGGATCGGAGAGTTTCCAAAGGGGATTGGATGCCAAGGGGAGGGGGGGGAGGGGTAGAAGGATCGAAGAGTTTCCAAAGGGGATTGGATGCCAAGGGGAGGGGGGGGAGGGGGATTAGGAGGATCGAAGAGTTTCCAAAGGGGATTGGATGCCAAGGGGAGGGGGGGGGAGGGGGATTAGGAGGATCGGAGAGTTTCCAAAGGGGATTGGATGCCAAGGGGAGGGGGGGAGGGGGATTAGGAGGATCGGAGAGTTTCCAAAGGGGATTGGATGCCAAGGGGAGGGGGGGGAGGGGGGATTAGGAGGATCGGAGAGTTTCCAAAGGGGATTGGATGCCAAGGGGGGGGGGAGAGGGATTAGGAGGATCGGAGAGTTTCCAAAGGGGATTGGATGCCAAGGGGGGGGGGAGGGGGATTAGGAGGATCGGAGAGTTTCCAAAGGGGATTGGATGCCAAGGGGGGGGGGAGGGGGATTAGGAGGATCGAAGAGTTTCCAAAGGGGATTGGATGCCAAGGGGAGGGGGGGAGGGGGATTAGGAGGATCGAAGAGTTTCCAAAGGGGATTGGATGCCAAGGGGAGGGGGGGGGAGGGGTAGAAGGGTCGGAGAGTTTCCAAAGGGGATTGGATGCTAAGGGGAGGGGGGGGGGAGGGGGATTAGGAGGATCGGAGAGTTTCCAAAGGGGATTGGATGCCAAGGGGAGGGGGGGGGAGGGGGATTAGGAGGATCGAAGAGTTTCCAAAGGGGATTGGATGCCAAGGGGAAGGGGGGAGGGGGATTAGGAGGATCGGAGAGTTTCCAAAGGGGATTGGATGCCAAGGGGAGGGGGGGGAGGGGGATTAGGAGGATCGAAGAGTTTCCAAAGGGGATTGAATGCCAAGGGGAGGGGGGAGTGGGGGATTAGGAGGATCGGAGAGTTTCCAAAGGGGATTGGATGCCAAGGGGGGGGGGGAGGGGGATTAGGAGGATCGAAGAGTTTCCAAAGGGGATTGGATGCCAAGGGGAGGGGGGGGAGGGGGATTAGGAGGATCGAAGAGTTTCCAAAGGGGATTGGATGCCAAGGGGAGGGGGGGGGAGGGGGATTAGGAGGATCGGAGAGTTTCCAAAGGGGATTGGATGTTAAGGGGAGGGGGGGAGGGGGATTAGGAGGATCGAAGAGTTTCCAAAGGGGATTGGATGCCAAGGGGAGGGGGGAGGGGGATTAGGAGGATCGGAGAGTTTCCAAAGGGGATTGGATGTTAAGGGGAGGGGGGGAGGGGGATTAGGAGGATCGAAGAGTTTCCAAAGGGGATTGGATGCCAAGGGGAGGGGGGAGGGGGATTAGGAGGATCGGAGAGTTTCCAAAGGGGATTGGATGCCAAGGGGAGGGGGGGGAGGGGGATTAGGAGGATCGAAGAGTTTCCAAAGGGGATTGGATGCCAAGGGGAGGGGGGAGGGGGATTAGGAGGATCGGAGAGTTTCCAAAGGGGATTGGATGCCAAGGGGAGGGGGGGGAGGGGGATTAGGAGGATCGAAGAGTTTCCAAAGGGGATTGGATGTTAAGGGGAGGGGGGGAGGGGGATTAGGAGGATCGAAGAGTTTCCAAAGGGGATTGGATGCCAAGGGGAGGGGAGGGGGGGGGATTAGGAGGATCGGAGAGTTTCCAAAGGGGATTGGATGCCAAGGGGAGGGGGGGAGGGGGGATTAGGAGGATCGAAGAGTTTCCAAAGGGGATTGGATGCCAAGGGGAGGGGGGAGTGGGGGATTAGGAGGATCGAAGAGTTTCCAAAGGGGATTGGATGCCAAGGGGAGGGGGGGGGAGGGGTAGAAGGATCGGAGAGTTTCCAAAGGGGATTGGATGCCAAGGGGAGGGGGGGAGGGGGATTAGGAGGATCGGAGAGTTTCCAAAGGGGATTGGATGCCAAGGGGAGGGGGGGAGGGGGATTAGGAGGATCGGAGAGTTTCCAAAGGGGATTGGATGCCAAGGGGAGGGGGGGAGGGGGATTAGGAGGATCGGAGAGTTTCCAAAGGGGATTGGATGCCAAGGGGAGGGGGGGAGGGGGATTAGGAGGATCGGAGAGTTTCCAAAGGGGATTGGATGCCAAGGGGAGGGGGGGAGGGGGATTAGGAGGATCGGGAGTTTCCAAAGGGGATTGGATGCCAGGAGGATCGGAGAGTTTCCAAAGGGGATTGGATGCCAAGGGGAGGGGGGGGGAGGGGTAGAAGGATCGGAGAGTTTCCAAAGGGGATTGGATGCCAAGGGGAGGGGGGGAGGGGGATTAGGAGGATCGGAGAGTTTCCAAAGGGGATTGGATGCCAAGGGGAGGGGGGGAGGGGGATTAGGAGGATCGAAGAGTTTCCAAAGGGGATTGGATGCCAAGGGGAGGGGGGGAGGGGGATTAGGAGGATCGGAGAGTTTCCAAAGGGGATTGGATGCCAAGGGGAGGGGGGGGGAGGGGTAGAAGGATCGGAGAGTTTCCAAAGGGGATTGGATGCCAAGGGGAGGGGGGGAGGGGGATTAGGAGGATCGGAGAGTTTCCAAAGGGGATTGGATGCCAAGGGGAGGGGGGGAGGGGGATTAGGAGGATCGGAGAGTTTCCAAAGGGGATTGGATGCCAAGGGGAGGGGGGGAGGGGGATTAGGAGGATCGGAGAGTTTCCAAAGGGGATTGGATGCCAAGGGGAGGGGGGGAGGGGGATTAGGAGGGTCGGAGAGTTTCCAAAGGGGATTGGATGCCAAGGGGAGGGGGGGAGGGGGATTAGGAGGATCGGAGAGTTTCCAAAGGGGATTGGATGCCAAGGGGAGGGGGGAGTGGGGGATTAGGAGGATCGAAGAGTTTCCAAAGGGGATTGGATGCCAAGGGGAGGGGGGGAGGGGGATTAGGAGGATCGAAGAGTTTCCAAAGGGGATTGGATGCCAAGGGGAAGGGGGGGAGGGGGATTAGGAGGATCGAAGAGTTTCCAAAGGGGATTGGATGCCAAGGGGAGGGGGGAGTGGGGGATTAGGAGGATCGAAGAGTTTCCAAAGGGGATTGGATGCCAAGGGGAGGGGGGAGTGGGGGATTAGGAGGATCGGAGAGTTTCCAAAGGGGATTGGATGCCAAGGGGAGGGGGGAGTGGGGGATTAGGAGGATCGGAGAGTTTCCAAAGGGGATTGGATGCCAAGGGGAGGGGGGAGTGGGGGATTAGGAGGATCGAAGAGTTTCCAAAGGGGATTGGATGCCAAGGGGAGGGGGGAGTGGGGGATTAGGAGGATCGGAGAGTTTCCAAAGGGGATTGGATGCCAAGGGGAGGGGGGAGTGGGGGATTAGGAGGATCGGAGAGTTTCCAAAGGGGATTGGATGCCAAGGGGAGGGGGGAGTGGGGGATTAGGAGGATCGGAGAGTTTCCAAAGGGGATTGGATGCCAAGGGGAGGGGGGAGTGGGGGATTAGGAGGATCGAAGAGTTTCCAAAGGGGATTGGATGCCAAGGGGAAGGGGGGGAGGGGGATTAGGAGGATCGAAGAGTTTCCAAAGGGGATTGGATGCCAAGGGGAGGGGGGAGTGGGGGATTAGGAGGATCGGAGAGTTTCCAAAGGGGATTGGATGCCAAGGGGAGGGGGGAGTGGGGGATTAGGAGGATCGAAGAGTTTCCAAAGGGGATTGAATGCCAAGGGGAGGGGGGAGTGGGGGATTAGGAGGATCGAAGAGTTTCCAAAGGGGATTGAATGCCAAGGGGAGGGGGGAATGGGGGATTAGGAGGATCGGAGAGTTTCCAAAGGGGATTGGATGCCAAGGGGAGGGGGGAGTGGGGGATTAGGAGGATCGAAGAGTTTCCAAAGGGGATTGGATGCCAAGGGGAGGGGGGGAGGGGGATTAGGAGGATCGAAGAGTTTCCAAAGGGGATTGGATGCCAAGGGGAGGGGGGAGTGGGGGATTAGGAGGATCGGAGAGTTTCCAAAGGGGATTGGATGCCAGGGGAGGGGGGAGTGGGGGATTAGGAGGATCGAAGAGTTTCCAAAGGGGATTGAATGCCAAGGGGAGGGGGGAGTGGGGGATTAGGAGGATCGAAGAGTTTCCAAAGGGGATTGAATGCCAAGGGGAGGGGGGAGTGGGGGATTAGGAGGATCGAAGAGTTTCCAAAGGGGATTGGATGCCAAGGGGAGGGGAGGGGGGGGATTAGGAGGATCGAAGAGTTTCCAAAGGGGATTGAATGCCAAGGGGAGGGGGGAGTGGGGGATTAGGAGGATCGGAGAGTTTCCAAAGGGGATTGGATGCCAAGGGGAGGGGGGGAGGGGGGATTAGGAGGATCGAAGAGTTTCCAAAGGGGATTGGATGCCAAGGGGAGGGGAGGGGGGGGATTAGGAGGATCGAAGAGTTTCCAAAGGGGATTGAATGCCAAGGGGAGGGGGGAGTGGGGGATTAGGAGGATCGGAGAGTTTCCAAAGGGGATTGGATGCCAAGGGGAGGGGGGGAGGGGGATTAGGAGGATCGAAGAGTTTCCAAAGGGGATTGGATGCCAAGGGGAGGGGGGGAGGGGGGATTAGGAGGATCGGAGAGTTTCCAAAGGGGATTGGATGCCAAGGGGAGGGGGGGAGGGGGATTAGGAGGATCGGAGAGTTTCCAAAGGGGATTGGATGCCAAGGGGAGGGGGGGAGGGGGATTAGGAGGATCGGAGAGTTTCCAAAGGGGATTGGATGCCAAGGGGAGGAGGGGGGGAGGGGTAGAAGGATCGGAGAGTTTCCAAAGGGGATTGGATGCCAAGGGGAGGGGGGGAGGGGGATTAGGTGGATCGGAGAGTTTCCAAAGGGGATTGGATGCTAAGGGGTGGGGGGAGGGGGGATTAGGAGGATCGGAGAGTTTCCAAAGGGGATTGGATGCCAAGGGGAGGGGGGGAGGGGGGATTAGGTGGATCGGAGAGTTTCCAAAGGGGATTGGATGCTAAGGGGAGGGGGGAGGGGGATTAGGTGGATCGGAGAGTTTCCAAAGGGGATTGGATGCCAAGGGGAGGGGGGAGGGGGGATTAGGAGGATCGGAGAGTTTCCAAAGGGGATTGGATGCTAAGGGGAGGGGGGGAGGGGGATTAGGAGGATCGGAGAGTTTCCAAAGGGGATTGGATGCCAAGGGGAGGGGGGGGGGAGGGGTAGAAGGATCGAAGAGTTTCCAAAGGGGATTGGATGCTAAGGGGAGGGGGGGAGGGGGATTAGGTGGATCGGAGAGTTTCCAAAGGGGATTGGATGCCAAGGGGAGGGGGGGAGGGGGATTAGGAGGATCGGAGAGTTTCCAAAGGGGATTGGATGCCAAGGGGAGGGGGGGGAGGGGGATTAGGAGGATCGGAGAGTTTCCAAAGGGGATTGGATGCCAAGGGAAGGGGGGGAGGGGGGATTAGGTGGATCGGAGAGTTTCCAAAGGGGATTGGATGCCAAGGGGGGGAGGGGGGGGATTAGGAGGATCGAAGAGTTTCCAAAGGGGATTGGATGCTAAGGGGAGGGGGGGAGGGGGATTAGGAGGATCGGAGAGTTTCCAAAGGGGATTGGATGCTAAGGGGAGGGGGGAGGGGGATTAGGTGGATCGGAGAGTTTCCAAAGGGGATTGGATGCCAAGGGGAGGGGGGGAGGGGGATTAGGAGGATCGGAGAGTTTCCAAAGGGGATTGGATGCTAAGGGGAGGGGGGAGGGGGATTAGGTGGATCGGAGAGTTTACAAAGGGGATTGGATGCTAAGGGGAGGGGGGAGGGGGATTAGGAGGATCGGAGAGTTTCCAAAGGGGATTGGATGCCAAGGGGAGGGGGGGAGGGGGATTAGGAGGATCGGAGAGTTTCTAAAGGGGATTGGATGCCAAGGGGAGGGGGGGAGGGGGATTAGGAGGATCGGAGAGTTTCCAAAGGGGATTGGATGCCAAGGGGAGGGGGGGAGGGGGATTAGGAGGATCGAAGAGTTTCCAAAGGGGATTGGATGCCAAGGGGAGGGGGGGGGGAGGGGTAGAACGATCGGAGAGTTTCCAAAGGGGATTGGATGCTAAGGGGAGGGGGGAGTGGGGGATTAAGAGGATCGGAGAGTTTCCAAAGGGGATTGGATGCCAAGGGGAGGGGGGGAGGGGGATTAGGAGGATCGAAGAGTTTCCAAAGGGGATTGGATGCTAAGGGGAGGGGGGGAGGGGGGATTAGGAGGATCGGAGAGTTTCCAAAGGGGATTGGATGCCAAGGGGAGGGGGGGAGGGGGGATTAGGAGGATCGAAGAGTTTCCAAAGGGGATTGGATGCCAAGGGGAGGGGGGGAGGGGGATTAGGAGGATCGAAGAGTTTCCAAAGGGGATTGGATGCCAAGGGGAGGGGGGGGAGGGGGATTAGGAGGATCGAAGAGTTTACAAAGGGGATTGGATGCCAAGGGGAGGGGGGGAGGGGGGATTAGGAGGATCGAAGAGTTTCCAAAGGGGATTGGATGCCAAGGGGAGGGGGGGAGGGGGGATTAGGAGGATCGAAGAGTTTCCAAAGGGGATTGGATGCCAAGGGGAGGGGGGGAGGGGGATTAGGAGGATCGAAGAGTTTCCAAAGGGGATTGGATGCCAAGGGGAGGGGGGGGAGGGGGATTAGGAGGATCGAAGAGTTTCCAAAGGGGATTGGATGCCAAGGGGAGGGGGGGAGGGGGATTAGGAGGATCGAAGAGTTTCCAAAGGGGATTGGATGCCAAGGGGGGGGGGAGAGGGATTAGGAGGATCGGAGAGTTTCCAAAGGGGATTGGATGCCAAGGGGAGGGGGGAAGGGGGATTAGGAGGATCGGAGAGTTTCCAAAGGGGATTGGATGCCAAGGGGAGGGGGGAGGGGGATTAGGAGGATCGGAGAGTTTCCAAAGGGGAATGGATGCCAAGGGGAGGGGGGGAGGGGGATTAGGAGGATCGGAGAGTTTCCAAAGGGGATTGGATGCCAAGGGGAGGGGGGGAGGGGGATTAGGAGGATCGGAGAGTTTACAAAGGGGATTGGATGCTAAGGGGAGGGGGGGAGGGGGATTAGGAGGATCGGAGAGTTTCCAAAGGGGATTGGATGCCAAGGGGAGGGGGGAGGGGGATTAGGAGGATCGGAGAGTTTCCAAAGGGGAATGGATGCCAAGGGGAGGGGGGGAGGGGGATTAGGAGGATCGGAGAGTTTCCAAAGGGGATTGGATGCTAAGGGGAGGGGGGGGGAGGGGGATTAGGAGGATCGGAGAGTTTACAAAGGGGATTGGATGCTAAGGGGAGGGGGGGAGGGGGGATTAGGAGGATCGAAGAGTTTCCAAAGGGGATTGGATGCCAAGGGGAGGGGGGGGAGGGGGATTAGGAGGATCGGAGAGTTTCCAAAGGGGATTGGATGCCAAGGGGAGGGGGGGGAGGGGGATTAGGAGGATC
Organism: Penaeus vannamei; assembly: GCF_042767895.1. NCBI lineage: Eukaryota > Metazoa > Arthropoda > Malacostraca > Decapoda > Penaeidae > Penaeus > Penaeus vannamei. The sequence goes on along the minus strand of NC_091559.1, from coordinate 36,036,251 downwards.
GAAGAGTTTCCAAAGGGGATTGGATGCCAAGGGGAGGGGGGGGAGGGGGATTAGGAGGATCGAAGAGTTTCCAAAGGGGATTGGATGCCAAGGGGAGGGGGGGGAGGGGGATTAGGAGGATCGGAGAGTTTCCAAAGGGGATTGGATGCCAAGGGGAGGGGGGGGAGGGGGATTAGGAGGATCGAAGAGTTTCCAAAGGGGAATGGATGCCAAGGGGAGGGGGGGGAGGGGGATTAGGAGGATCGAAGAGTTTCCAAAGGGGATTGGATGCCAAGGGGAGGGGGGGAGGGGGATTAGGAGGATCGGAGAGTTTCCAAAGGGGATTGGATGCCAAGGGGAGGGGGGGAGGGGGATTAGGAGGATCGGAGAGTTTCCAAAGGGGATTGGATGCCAAGGGGAGGGGGGGAGGGGGATTAGGAGGATCGAAGAGTTTCCAAAGGGGAATGGATGCCAAGGGGAGGGGGGGAGGGGGATTAGGAGGATCGAAGAGTTTCCAAAGGGGAATGGATGCCAAGGGGAGGGGGGGAGGGGGATTAGGAGGATCGAAGAGTTTCCAAAGGGGAATGGATGCCAAGGGGAGGGGGGGAGGGGGATTAGGAGGATCGAAGAGTTTCCAAAGGGGAATGGATGCCAAGGGGAGGGGGGGAGGGGGATTAGGAGGATCGGAGAGTTTCCAAAGGGGAATGGATGCCAAGGGGAGGGGGGGAGGGGGATTAGGAGGATCGGAGAGTTTCCAAAGGGGAATGGATGCCAAGGGGAGGGGGGGAGGGGGATTAGGAGGATCGGAGAGTTTCCAAAGGGGATTGGATACCAAGGGGAGGGGGGGAGGGGGATTAGGAGGATCGAAGAGTTTCCAAAGGGGATTGGATGCCAAGGGGAGGGGGGGAGGGGGATTAGGAGGATCGGAGAGTTTCCAAAGGGGATTGGATGCCAAGGGGAGGGGGGGAGGGGGATTAGGAGGATCGGAGAGTTTCCAAAGGGGAATGGATGCCAAGGGGAGGGGGGGAGGGGGATTAGGAGGATCGGAGAGTTTCCAAAGGGGAATGGATGCCAAGGGGAGGGGGGGAGGGGGATTAGGAGGATCGAAGAGTTTCCAAAGGGGATTGGATGCCAAGGGGAGGGGGGGGAGGGGGGATTAGGAGGATCGAAGAGTTTCCAAAGGGGATTGGATGCCAAGGGGAGGGGGGGGGAGGGGGATTAGGAGGATCGGAGAGTTTCCAAAGGGGATTGGATGCCAAGGGGAGGGGGGGAGGGGGATTAGGAGGATCGAAGAGTTTCCAAAGGGGATTGGATGCCAAGGGGAGGGGGGGGAGGGGGATTAGGAGGATCGAAGAGTTTCCAAAGGGGATTGGATGCCAAGGGGAGGGGGGGGGAGGGGGATTAGGAGGATCGGAGAGTTTCCAAAGGGGAATGGATGCCAAGGGGAGGGGGGGAGGGGGATTAGGAGGATCGAAGAGTTTCCAAAGGGGATTGGATGCTAAGGGGGAGGGTGGGGGATTAGGAGGATCGAAGAGTTTACAAAGGGGATTGGATGCCAAGGGGAGGGGGGGAGGGGGATTAGGAGGATCGAAGAGTTTCCAAAGGGGATTGGATGCCAAGGGGAGGGGGGGAGGGGGATTAGGAGGGTCGGAGAGTTTACAAAGGGGATTGGATGCCAAGGGGAGGGGGGGAGGGGGATTAGGAGGATCGGAGAGTTTCCAAAGGGGAATGGATGCCAAGGGGAGGGGGGGAGGGGGATTAGGAGGATCGGAGAGTTTCCAAAGGGGATTGGATGCCAAGGGGAGGGGGGGAGGGGGATTAGGAGGATCGGAGAGTTTCCAAAGGGGATTGGATGCCAAGGGGAGGGGGGAGGGGGGATTAGGAGGATCGAAGAGTTTCCAAAGGGGATTGGATGCCAAGGGGAGGGGGGGAGGGGGATTAGGTGGATCGGAGAGTTTCCAAAGGGGATTGGATGCCAAGGGGGGGAGGGGGGGATTAGGAGGATCGGAGAGTTTCCAAAGGGGATTGGATGCCAAGGGGAGGGGGGGAGGGGGATTAGGAGGATCGGAGAGTTTCCAAAGGGGATTGGATGCCAAGGGGAGGGGGGGGAGGGGGATTAGGAGGATCGGAGAGTTTCCAAAGGGGATTGGATGCCAAGGGGAGGGGGGAGGGGGATTAGGAGGATCGGAGAGTTTCCAAAGGGGATTGGATGCCAAGGGGAGGGGGGAGTGGGGGATTAGGTGGATCGAAGAGTTTCCAAAGGGGATTGGATGCCAAGGGGAGGGGGGGAGGGGGATTAGGTGGATCGGAGAGTTTCCAAAGGGGATTGGATGCCAAGGGGAGGGGGGGAGGGGGATTAGGAGGATCGGAGAGTTTCCAAAGGGGATTGGATGCCAAGGGGAGGGGGGGGGGAGGGGGATTAGGAGGGTCGGAGAGTTTCCAAAGGGGATTGGATGCTAAGGAGAGGGGAGGGGGGGGATTAGGAGGATCGGAGAGTTTCCAAAGGGGATTGGATGCCAAGGGGAGGGGGGGAGGGGGATTAGGAGGATCGGAGAGTTTCCAAAGGGGATTGGATGCTAAGGAGAGGGGAGGGGGGGGATTAGGAGGATCGGAGAGTTTCCAAAGGGGATTGGATGCTAAGGGGAGGGGGGGAGGGGGATTAGGAGGGTCGGAGAGTTTCCAAAGGGGATTGGATGCCAAGGGGAGGGGGGGAGGGGGATTAGGAGGATCGGAGAGTTTCCAAAGGGGATTGGATGCCAAGGGGAGGGGGGGAGGGGGATTAGGAGGATCGGAGAGTTTCCAAAGGGGATTGGATGCCAAGGGGAGGGGGGGGAGGGGGATTAGGAGGATCGGAGAGTTTCCAAAGGGGATTGGATGCCAAGGGGAGGGGGGGGGGGAGGGGTAGAAGGATCGAAGAGTTTCCAAAGGGGATTGGATGCCAAGGGGAGGGGGGGGGAGGGGTAGAAGGATCGGAGAGTTTCCAAAGGGGATTGGATGCCAAGGGGAGGGGGGAGTGGGGGATTAGGAGGATCGGAGAGTTTCCAAAGGGGAATGGATGCCAAGGGGAGGGGGGGAGGGGGATTAGGAGGATCGAAGAGTTTCCAAAGGGGATTGGATGCTAAGGGGGAGGGTGGGGGATTAGGAGGATCGAAGAGTTTACAAAGGGGATTGGATGCTAAGGGGGGGGGAGGGGGATTAGGAGGATCGAAGAGTTTCCAAAGGGGATTGGATGCCAAGGGGAGGGGGGGGAGGGGGATTAGGAGGATCGGAGAGTTTCCAAAGGGGATTGGATGCCAAGGGGAGGGGGGGGAGGGGGATTAGGAGGATCGAAGAGTTTCCAAAGGGGATTGGATGCCAAGGGGAGGGGGGGGAGGGGGATTAGGAGGATCGAAGAGTTTCCAAAGGGGATTGGATGCCAAGGGGAGGGGGGAGGGGGATTAGGAGGATCGAAGAGTTTCCAAAGGGGATTGGATGCCAAGGGGAGGGGGGGGAGGGGGATTAGGAGGATCGGAGAGTTTACAAAGGGGATTGGATGCTAAGGGGAGGGGGGGAGGGGGGATTAGGAGGATCGAAGAGTTTCCAAAGGGGATTGGATGCCAAGGGGAGGGGGGGGAGGGGGATTAGGAGGATCGGAGAGTTTCCAAAGGGGATTGGATGCCAAGGGGAGGGGGGGGAGGGGGATTAGGAGGATCGAAGAGTTTCCAAAGGGGATTGGATGCCAAGGGGAGGGGGGGGAGGGGGATTAGGAGGATCGGAGAGTTTCCAAAGGGGATTGGATGCCAAGGGGAGGGGGGGGGAGGGGGATTAGGAGGATCGGAGAGTTTCCAAAGGGGATTGGATGCTAAGGGGAGGGGGGGAGGGGGGATTAGGAGGATCGAAGAGTTTCCAAAGGGGATTGGATGCCAAGGGGAGGGGGGGAGGGGGATTAGGAGGATCGGAGAGTTTCCAAAGGGGATTGGATGCCAAGGGGAGGGGGGGGAGGGGGATTAGGAGGATCGAAGAGTTTCCAAAGGGGATTGGATGCCAAGGGGAGGGGGGGGAGGGGGATTAGGAGGATCGGAGAGTTTCCAAAGGGGATTGGATGCCAAGGGGAGGGGGGGAGGGGGATTAGGAGGATCGAAGAGTTTCCAAAGGGGATTGGATGCCAAGGGGAGGGGGGGGAGGGGGATTAGGAGGATCGGAGAGTTTCCAAAGGGGATTGGATGCCAAGGGGAGGGGGGGAGGGGGATTAGGAGGATCGAAGAGTTTCCAAAGGGGATTGGATGCCAAGGGGAGGGGGGGAGGGGGATTAGGAGGATCGGAGAGTTTCCAAAGGGGATTGGATGCTAAGGGGAGGGGGGGAGGGGGGATTAGGAGGATCGAAGAGTTTCCAAAGGGGATTGGATGCCAAGGGGAGGGGGGGGAGGGGGATTAGGAGGATCGGAGAGTTTCCAAAGGGGATTGGATGCCAAGGGGAGGGGGGGGGAGGGGGATTAGGAGGATCGAAGAGTTTCCAAAGGGGATTGGATGCCAAGGGGAGGGGGGGGAGGGGGATTAGGAGGATCGGAGAGTTTACAAAGGGGATTGGATGCCAAGGGGAGTGGGGGGGAGGGGGATTAGGAGGATCGGAGAGTTTCCAAAGGGGATTGGATGCTAAGGGGAGGGGGGGAGGGGGGATTAGGAGGATCGAAGAGTTTCCAAAGGGGATTGGATGCCAAGGGGAGGGGGGGGAGGGGGATTAGGAGGATCGGAGAGTTTACAAAGGGGATTGGATGCCAAGGGGAGGGGGGGGAGGGGGATTAGGAGGATCGAAGAGTTTCCAAAGGGGATTGGATGCCAAGGGGAGGGGGGGGAGGGGGATTAGGAGGATCGGAGAGTTTCCAAAGGGGATTGGATGCCAAGGGGAGGGGGGGGGAGGGGGATTAGGAGGATCGGAGAGTTTCCAAAGGGGATTGGATGCTAAGGGGAGGGGGGGAGGGGGGATTAGGAGGATCGAAGAGTTTCCAAAGGGGATTGGATGCCAAGGGGAGGGGGGGGAGGGGGATTAGGAGGATCGGAGAGTTTACAAAGGGGATTGGATGCCAAGGGGAGGGGGGGGGAGGGGGATTAGGAGGATCGGAGAGTTTCCAAAGGGGATTGGATGCTAAGGGGAGGGGGGGAGGGGGGATTAGGAGGATCGAAGAGTTTCCAAAGGGGATTGGATGCCAAGGGGAGGGGGGGGGAGGGGGATTAGGAGGATCGGAGAGTTTCCAAAGGGGATTGGATGCTAAGGGGAGGGGGGGAGGGGGGATTAGGAGGATCGAAGAGTTTCCAAAGGGGATTGGATGCCAAGGGGAGGGGGGGGGAGGGGGATTAGGAGGATCGGAGAGTTTCCAAAGGGGATTGGATGCCAAGGGGAGGGGGGGAGGGGGGATTAGGAGGATCGAAGAGTTTCCAAAGGGGATTGGATGCTAAGGGGAGGGGGGGAGGGGGATTAGGAGGATCGGAGAGTTTCCAAAGGGGATTGGATGCTAAGGGGAGGGGGGGAGGGGGATTAGGAGGATCGGAGAGTTTCCAAAGGGGATTGGATGCTAAGGGGAGGGGGGGGAGGGGGATTAGGAGGATCGGAGAGTTTCCAAAGGGGATTGGATGCCAAGGGGAGGGGGGGAGGGGGATTAGGAGGATCGGAGAGTTTCCAAAGGGGATTGGATGCCAAGGGGAGGGGGGGGAGGGGGATTAGGAGGATCGGAGAGTTTCCAAAGGGGATTGGATGCCAAGGGGAGGGGGGGAGGGGGATTAGGAGGATCGGAGAGTTTCCAAAGGGGATTGGATGCCAAGGGGAGGGGGGGAGGGGGATTAGGAGGATCGGAGAGTTTCCAAAGGGGATTGGATGCCAAGGGGAGGGGGGGAGGGGGATTAGGAGGATCGGTGAGTTTACAAAGGGGATTGAATGCCAAGGGGAGGGGGGGAGGGGGATTAGGAGGATCGGAGAGTTTCCAAAGGGGATTGGATGCCAAGGGGAGGGGGGGGGAGGGGGATTAGGAGGATCGGAGAGTTTCCAAAGGGGATTGGATGCCAAGGGGAGAGGGGGGGGAGGGGGATTAGGAGGATCGAAGAGTTTACAAAGGGGATTGGATGCTAAGGGGAGGGGGGGGGAGGGGGATTAGGTGGATCGAAGAGTTTACAAAGGGGATTGGATGCTAAGGGGAGGAGGGGGGGAGGGGGTTAGAATCGAATCAGAAACCAAGATTATAACCCCGATTGAAAGGAAGAAAATTGTGTCTTTTGAGATGTCGGAAGAGAAATGGTAATCTTGAGGTGGAGGAGGAAGGCGCAGTAGGTTGCTGGTGAGTGGTGGGTGTTGAGAGGTGGTGAGTGGTGTTGAACGATGTTGACGGGTGTTGATTGGTGTTGACGGGTGTTGATTGGTGTTGACGGGTGTTGATTGGTGTTGACGGGTGTTCACTAATGTTGATTGGTGTTGACAAATATTTTATGAATGATAAAGAAAACACATAAATGAGGAACTTGAAGCTAAGACGCTCTGATTTATGGAAGTGATTAATTTTATGATTATAATTTAATTTTTAATCCCATTGGTTACAGTGGATATTCTTTGCTGTTGCGTGCTGTTGGTTTATTTGCTTCTGAAGCTAAAACTTTAGATTTAACGACCTGATATTGAAACGACTTGAAGCAAAGGCGATTTGGGGATGAAACGACCCGACGCTAGAACCGCCCTAAGACTTAAAGTCGACCGGAAGCGAGAACGACTCGAAGCTGACACCTGAAGCTCCTGAAACGACCTGCAGCTAAAACGGCCGACCTGTCCTTGCGGCAAAACGAGGCGAGGGGAGGAAAAAAGCGAGTGCAGCGGACACGTGACGGTGCTCGAGCTTCCTTTAAGACCCGGATGTAACCCCCTCCCTCTCTCCCTCCACTCCCTCTCTCTCCTCCCCCTCCCTCTATCCTCTCAACCTCCCTCTCCCTACCCCTTCCTCTCTCCCTCCACTCCCCCTCCCCTCTCCCTCTGCTCCCTTTCCCTCTCCCCTCTCACCTATTCCCTCTCCCCCTCCACTCCCTCCCCTCCCTCTCCCCTCCCCCATCCCGCCGACGTCTCTGTCTTGTGTTGAAGAATAAGAAAAAGAAATCCCTTTCTTTGTGTGTCTGTCTGTCTCCGTTTTGTTCTGTCTGTGTGTGTAACTTTTTTCTGTTTGTATATCTCTTTGCTTGCCTTTCTTTATTTCTCTTTTGTTTTCACGTGTCTTCTTTTCTCTGTATCTCTTCATTTTTTTATTATTCTTTTCTCTTGTCTTCCTTCTCTCTTTTCTCTTTTCTCTATTTTTCTCTTTATCTTATCTATCCTTCATTGTTTTATTTCTTCCTTCCTTCCTTCATTCGTCCCTTTCTTTCTCCCCTCCATCCCTCCCTCCCTCCTCTCCCCCTCCTTCTCTCCCTCCCTCCCTCCCTCTCTCCGTCTCTCCCTCCCCCCCTTTACTTGTACCCCCCCCCCCTCCCCATCTTGGACTCCTCCTCGAAGGATGATGTCACAGGACATGCTCAACGGGACCCATCCCTCACGCCCACCAACGCCCACCAACGCCCACGCCCACGGAAACGCCCACGGAAACGCATTTCATGGGGTTCGTCGTCTTCTTCCTCCTTCCCCTCCCACTGGGTATGGTTGGGGCGCCTGGGGGGGAAGGACGAAGGGTGAGGGAGGAGGGGGAAGGGAGGGAAGACGGGGGGGTAAAGAAGGGAGAGGGAAGGGAGGGATGGGGAAGGGTGGAGAGGGAAATGGAAGGGGGAGAGAGGGGATGGGGAAGGGGGGAGAGGGGGAAGGGAAGGATGGGGAAGGGGGAGAGAGGGAGGGGGAGGGGGGTCGCTGCGTCACCGTGGCGAAGATGTGCGATAAGAAATACGCCCGTTAGTTTGGCTCCTCTTGGGGTCGGGGGGGGGGGGGACGAGGGGAACGTCCTCGTGTTGTGTGGATGTGATTGACAGATGTGTTTGCGTACACGCTTCAAGATATCGTGATTGCACATGCATATGCACACACGCACACACACACACACC
>NC_091559.1:36017083-36027738 GCF_042767895.1 Penaeus vannamei | reverse complement strand
CCTTCTCTCTCCTCCTTCCCTTCTATCTTACTCCCTTCTTCCTCCCTCCTTCCCCTTCTATCTTAAATCACTTCTTCCTCCCTCCTTCCCTTGCTTCTTCTCCCTTCTCTCTCCCCTCCTTCCCCTTCTATTTTATGCTCCCTTCTCCCTCCCTCCCTTCCGTTCTATCTTACCCTTCTCCCCCTACTTCCCATGCACACTCCTGCTCCATCTTTGCCTTTTCCCCCTCCCTCCTGCCCCTTCTCCCTCCTTACTCCCTTCTCCTCCTCACTTCTCTGCTACCAAAATGCGACCCAAGGCTTCTCTAAACCGGTGGTGCTGTGTGAGATTAAGACCGTCCCATTTTACGAAAGAATGTCCTTGGTTGTGACTGTTAGGAACCGGGATAGCGGCTTCTCGCGTCTGATCTAAAGGGAAATAAGAGTGGGAGGGAATAGGGTAAGATGTAGATAGAAATGAAAATATTTAAGTAAAAGCATAAAAGAAAGAAGAGGACGAAGAAGACTTGGGTTATGGAAATGGAATTAAAAAAGAGAATTAAATTACATAAATAAAAATACAACCAAAATTGTATAAATCAACTGAGATAATGTTACACATAGTTACACAATAAAAAACAGTAGAGATGATACATTACCTAAAACAACTTACAAAAATCTTAGTAGAGAGAGAGAGAGAGAGAGAGAGAGAGAGAGAGAGAGAGAGAGAGAGAGAGAGAGAGAGAGAGAGAGAGAGAGAGAGAGAGAGAGAGAGAGAATATGAGAGAGAGAGAGAGAGAGAGACAGACAGACAGACACACAGACACACAGACAGAAAAAGAGAAAGAAACAAACAGACAAATGAAAATTAAAATAAAAGTGAATGAGCAGGTGAAACAAGAGAGCGTGGCATAAGCCTATTGTGCGCATGAATCACAGACCGCCGGAAATTACTGTCTTCAAGGTCTAGAGGACAGTGTACTGCGCATGACAGCCGCGAGGAGTCATGAATTAGCCCTCGGTTGCCTCACTCGTCATGCAGGGAGTGTCATGCACAGGTCTCAGGTCTCTCTTGTCTCTTTGTCTTTCTGTTTTTCTCGTTCTCTTTATTTTTCTCTTCTTTTTCTTTTTCGTATTTTCTCTTTCCTTTTTCTTCTTTTTCTTTTTCTCTTTCTTTTTCTCTGTCTGTCTCTCTCATTTCTCTCTCTCTCTCTCTCTCTCTCCCTCTCTCTCTCCTCACTCCACTCACTGCTCACTCACTCACTCACTCACTCACTCACTCACTCTCTCTCTCTCTCTCTCTCTCTCTCTCTCTCTCTCTCTCTCTCTCTCTCTCTCTCTCTCTCTCTCTCTCTCTCTCTCTCTCTCTCCACCCACCCCCTGCTCCCTCCCTCCCTCCCTCCCTCCTCCCTCCCTCCCCTCCCTCCATCCCTCCCTCTCCCTCCCTCTCCCTCCCTCTCCCTCCCTCTCTCTCTCTCTCTCTTTCTTAATCTCTCTCAAAAGGAAAAAAGAATAATGACAACAAGGACTACGGTAGAAAGAGGCGGACGCAAAGGCAGGTGGTCGTTAAAGCGAGGTGGTTCGGCGTCTCAGGTGGTCGCGAGAACCTACTATTAGATGGTGATTTTCCGGAGATGAAGGGGGGGGAGGGAGTTTGGGGTGGGTAGGGGGGATAAGAGGGAAGAGGTGAGGTGAGGGGATGGAGGTGGGAAGGGTGGGTGGGGGATTGGGTTGGGGGAAGGGTGGGGTGGGGGGGATTGGGTTGGGGAGGGATGGGGAAGGCGTTGGGGGAAGAGGAGTGGGGTGGGGTGGATAGGGGGAAGAAATTTGAGGGTGGGGGAAGGTTGGGGGAGATAGTAGGGGTGAGATTGAGGAGAGAGTAGGGGAGGGAAGGGGAGATAATTGGAGAAGAAGGAGGAGAAAGGGAGAGAGAGAGAGAGAGGGGTTAGAAGATGAGAGGAAGTGAAAAGGGAGTATGGGGGAGGAGGAGGAAGAGAGGGAAGAGAAGGAGGAGAAGGAGAGAGAGAGAAAGAGTGAGTGGTGGTGAGGTGGAGTTGGAGGAGACAGCAGAGACCAGAGACATGGCTGGGAGGTGGATAAGAGAGCATGGAAAGGGAGAGGAATAGGAAAGGTTAAGATAGTAGGGGAAGATAGTAGGGGAGGAGGAGGGATAGGAGGGAGGGAGATGGGATAGGAGGAGAGGGATAGGAGGAGGGGAGGGAGGGAGGAGGATAGGAGGGGAGGAGGAGAGATAGGAAGGAGGGAGGGATAGAAGAGGGAGGGGGAAGATAGGGAGGGAGGGAGGGGGATAGGAGGGAGGGGGAGGGATGGGGAGAGAGGAGGGGGAGGGATAGGAGGGGAGGGAGAGATAGTAGAGGAAGGGGGAGGGATGGACGGGAGGGAGGATAGGAGGGAGGAGGAGGGAGAGGGAGGAGGGGGGAGGATAGGAGAGGAGGGAGGATAGGAGAAGGGAGGGGGAGAGATAGGGAAGGGAGGGGGAGGGACAGGCGGGGACGAGGGGAGGATAGGAGGGAGGGGGAGAGATGGGAAGAGGAGGAGGGGAGGGATAGGCGGGGACGAGGAGGATAGTAGGAGGAGGGAGGGAATGGGAGAGGAGAGAGGGGACAGGAGATGAGTGGGAGAGATAGGAGAGGAGGGGGAGGATAGGATGGGAGGGGGAGAGATAGGAGAGGAGGGGGAGGGGGAGGGGGAAGAAATGCGCTTGTTTCAAGGCCATGACGGCCGTTGTTTCCGACGATTAGAAAAACGAAAAAAACAAAAACAAAAAACAAAAAATAAAAAAGAACGGTAATTTCAGACTAAGGTAGACGGGATTTCCTTGAACGGATTCGAGTGTCGTAGAGACTTCAGGTTGTGGCGTGAGATGGAGGAGGGGAGGAGTAGGAGGAGGGGGGCGTCATTGGCTGATTTGGAGGAGGGGGTAGGAGGAGGGGGAGAAGGGAGAGGAGGAGGAAGGAGAGAGAGGAGGAGGGTGGGAGGAGGAGGAGGGAGAGGAAGAGGAAGAAGGGTAATTAAACGAAGAAGAGAAGAAAAAGGATTAATGATTCAGGGATTTGCGAGAGAGAGAGAGAGAGAGAGAGACAGACAGACAGACAGACAGACAGACAGACAGACAGACAGACAGACAGACAGAGACAGAGACAGACAGACAGAAACACGGACAGACGGACAGAGAAAGCGAAAGAGTGTAGAAAAGAGAAAGAGATGAGAAGAACGCAGATATTTTCCCCTCTTTTTTCTAGAGCGCGGTTGGAGGGGTAGGTAGATGGGGCGGGGGGGAGAGAGGGGCGGGGAGAAGTAACAATTTCCTTCTTGTATTTAAAGAGCGGAGGCCCCTCTTTAATGACACCCCAGGAGGACGGGAACGGTGGAAGAGGAGTGAGGAAGTGTCAGGAGGTGAAGGAGGAGGAGTGGGGGAGGTGGAATTGAGATAGGGAGGAAGGGACGCAGAGGAAAGAGAGAGAGAGAGAGAGAGAGAGAGAGAGAGAGAGAGAGAGAGAGAGAGAGAGAGAGAGAGAGAGAGAGAGAGAGAGAGAGGAGGGAGAACAGGAACAGAAATAGGAGACACATTTAACAAAGTGGGAGGGGGGGGGGTTACAGGTAGCAAACGAAGGAGAAAAAAAGAACCAAGGAGAATGAAACAGATAACGTAAAGAAATGTAAATAGATAAATGGATGGACAGATAACGAACGGGAAATAGAGAGGTAAAGAAGAAAATAGATCAATACAAATAAATATACGCCAACAACGCCCGCTACAAACAAACAAACAAACAAACGAAGACATTACTCGATAGAATAACGAAAGAAATCCCGCCAAAAGGATGTTCAGTCGACAGAACAGGAGAAGGAGGGTTGAACAGGTGAACAAAATGAACAAAATGGTATCAGATACGCACATCCTCTCGCTCTCTCCTTGTTCAGAGATCCGTGAAGTGGTGTCGCCTTGAACTTCACTCGCTTAACCTCACCCTCCTCATTTTGCTGTTTAAATTCGTCATTTTAGTTTCACCTTTTTTTCCCAACTTCGTTCTTAATTGCATCCTATTAACTTCTTTCTTAACTGCATCCTATTAACTTCTTTCTTGACTTCACCCTAGTAACTTCATTCTTTTAGCTTCGCCCTTTTAATTTCACCCTTTTAGCTTCACTCTTTACTTAACTCTCCTTTTTTAACTTCATTCTTTTACCTAATAACTTCGCTCACTTAACCTCATCTTTTTAACTTAACTCTTTTTACCTCCTCTTCCTCTCTATTCCTTCCCCCTCCTCTTCCATCTTCCTCTCCACTCCCTCTCCTCTCCCTCTCCTCTTCTCCTTCTCTTCCTCCCTCCCTTCCCCTCCCTCCCTTTCCCTCCCTCCCCCCTCCTCTCTCCCACTCTCCCCTCCCCCTCCTCCTCTTCCTCCCTTACCCCCCTCCACTTCCTCCCCTCCCCTCTCTTCCCTCCCCCCTCCTCTTCCTCCTCCCCCTTCCCTTGTAACACGCACATCACCTGGTGGGGTCGGACCCCTTCAACAGAGTGCAATGTTGCATATTCAATTGCATAAACTCCTCCCTCTTCCTCCCTCTCTTTCCCCCTTCCCTATTTCCCTTCGCTCCCTCTTCCCTCCTTCACTTCCCCCTTCTCCCAGTCCCTCTTTCCCTTTCCTCCTTCTCTCCTTCCTCTGTCTCCCTTTCCGTTTTCCCCTCTTATCCCCTTTCTTTTCCCTCCCATTTCCCTTAAATCTCCCCTCCTTCCCCTTCCCCTCTCCCTTTTACCCTCCCCTCTCCCCCCTCCCCCTCTCCCTTCACCTTCCCTCTATTCCTTCACCCTTCCCCTCTTCCTTTCCCCCTTTCCCTTCCTCTCTCTTTTTTTCCCTTTCCCTTCCTCTACCTCCTCCTCCTCTCCTTCCTCTACCGCCTCCTCCCCCTTTTCTTCCTCTCTCCCCTTCCCCCCCTTCCTCTACCTCCTCTTCCCCTTTCTCTTCCTCTCTCCTCTCCCTCCTTCCCACTCTTCCCCTTCAGCCGGAAATACAGTGTTGGTGCATAGTGCCGGGGCGATGTCCATCCCCAAAGGTAGGGGGAGGGGGAAGGGGCAGGGAGGTAATTCATGGATGGAGAGGAGGGGGTGAGGGGGTGGGGTCATTCATTGCAAAGGAGGGGTGTGAATGGAGGGGGGGGGGGATGGGACAACACCGTTATATGTGGTGGGTTGGCGCCATTGGGGGTGGCTGGTGTTATTCTGGTAAAATTATTTTTGCTCTTTTTATTATTATTAGCTTTATTGTTATTATTATTGTTGTTTCACATTTTTAGAATTATTGTTCTTGTTATTATTATTATTGTTGTTGTTGTTGTTATCCATGATATTACTATTAGTTTTTGTTGTTATTATTTTTATAATTGTTATTGTTGTTGTTGTTGTTGAAACTTGACTGTTTGGTTTGTATGTGTTATTTCCTTCTTCTCATATTCAAATTTTTATTCTATTTATCTTAATTCAGCCTTCTCGTACTATTACGATAATTAGGCCTATAAGCTGAGCCCCTTAAATGAGACTATTTTTATCGTTGTTATTGTTATTGTGTTTCTGCATTATCCACGTACATGTTCTTTGCTGTTCAGTGTTCTCTTGTCTGTGAACTTGTTTTACTTTTTCTCCTCGTCGTCTCCTTTCTTTATGTTTCCCTCTTCTCTCTTCTTCGTGGACTTTCCTTCTTTCTTCGGTTTTCTTTTCTCTTGTTTCGGTGGCCACTTCTCCCTGTTCTTCTTTTTCTTCTTCTTCCTCTTATCTCTTCTTTTTCATCACCTTCTTTATCATGATCTTTTCCTTCTTCTTTCTCCTCCTCTTCATCATCATCTTTATCATAATCTTTTTCTTCCTCCTCTTTCTGTTCTTCATCATTTTTATCCTCCTCCTCCTAGCCTTCCTCCTCATTCTCCACGTCTTTTTCTTCTCTCTCTTCTCCATCTCCATCATTCATTCCATTTCCGTCTCTTCCTTCTTCCTCCACGTCCGCCACTTCCCTCTTCCTCCACATCTGTCTCTTCTCCTTCATCCAATCCCCAATTCTCCCTTATGCCAATTTGACAGATATGACAAGGATTGACAGTTGGCTTGACAGGTCGTTTTGCGTCCTGACTCCCACTCTGATGACGTCATTTCCCCGTCGGCGGCCATGACTGCGCTGTCGTCGCGTTCGTGTAATAAAAAAAATGGAGTCGCTTTCAGGTCGTTGTTATTTTGTTTGGGTGTCGGGTCGTTTTGGTCGTCGTTGGAGTCCAGAGTTTTTATTTTGTAAAGGAATTTAGGATCTCGTTTTATTTATTTATTTGTTTATTTATTTATTATTATTATTATTATTATTATTATTATTATTATTATTATTATTATTATTATTATTATTATTATTATTGTTATTGTTATTGTTATTGTTATTGTTATTGTTATTGTTATTGTTATTGTTATTATTATTATTATTATTATTATTATTGTTATTGTTATTATTATTATTATTCTCTCTTTCTTTCTTTGTTTGTCTGCCTCTGTCAGTCTCTCTCTCTCTCTCTCTCTCTCTCTCTATCCTCTCTCTCTCTCTCTCTCTCTATCCTCTCTCTCTCTCTCTCTCTCTCTCTCTCTCTCTCTCTCTCTCTCTCTCTCTCTCTCTCTCCCTCCCTTCCTCCCTCCCTTCCTCCCTCCCTTCCTCCCTCCCTTCCTCCCTCCCTCACTCTCTCCCTCTCTTTATCAGATTTTATTTATTTACTTTCATATCTTTGTGTATGGACTTGACAGAAAGGTTAATTTGACTGGAATGTTAAGCCGATGAACCATAACAGCGGCGACTGTCAAACGAACCTTCTGATTGGCTTGTTCCGGTGATCACGTGACCTGTCTCGACGAATCACCGACTCCTGATTGGCTCGTTGGGGTAATCACGTGACATACATCTCGACGAATCACCGAATCCCTTAGAAAATCATACTAAGAGAACATACACAACTATTTTCCTTTCTAGAATGAATTCCAATATATTTATTATGAAATTTGACAGAGAAAATAGGATAAAAAGAAATACATCCATAGATCACGTGACTTGGCCATGTAACAAAGAGCACACGGCGGATGTCAGACTGGGCGCCATTTTGGGCTATAAAACTGGCAGATTCCCGGAAGGTCAGTGTCATGGATGCCACCTTCCGCCCTTAGTAAATTTTGTTGTTGATGTTATTTGTTCCTTCTTTTGAAATCATTCGTTATCGTTCTTTCTTTCTCATTTAATTTTTGTGTGATTTTTTTAAATCTAGTTTTTTTTTTCTCTCACTCTTGGTTTCTCCCTTTTCTCTCTCTCTCTCTCTCTTTCTCTTTCTTTCTCTCTACTCTCTCCTTTCTAAACTCTCTCTCTCCCCCCCCCCTCTCTCTCTCTCTCTCTCTCTCTCTCTCTCTCTCTCTCTCTCTCTCTCTCTCTCTCTCTCTCTCTCTCTCTCTCTCTCTCTCTCTCTCTCTCTCCCTCTCTCTCCTTCTCCCTCTTTCCCTCCCTCTCTCCCTCTCCCTCTTTCCCTCCCTCTCTCCCTCTTCCTCTCCCTCCCTCCCCACTCCCTCTCCCTTTTTAACTCCTTCCCTTATTTCCCATGACCATTTCGCTGTCTCACCTCATTCTTCCCTTTATTCGAATCTATATCTCTTTGTACTCTTCGTGATCTGAATGAAACACTGAATGAAACAGGAGAGACAAAAAAAAGAAAAGAAAGAAAAAAAAACTAATTTGCATAATAAAAAAAAATCTAATTTGCATACGATCTGCATTTCGGTGACTCAGCTTCCTCCTCGCTTGGTCTTTGGCTCGGCGCTGACCTCTTAAGTGTTATCTTTGGATCTGGTGAGACGCCCTTCCTTCCAGAATCAGTTATGGTGTCTGTTATTTTTTTTTAAGATTTATTGTTATTTATTTTCGTCGTCGGCTCTTTGTGTGTGTATGGGGGTGACGTCACTTTGCGGGAGTAGGAAGAGGGGAAGGGAAGGGAAAGGAAAAAAAAGTGTGGTTTTTGTTTTTCGTTTCTTGTCTGGGTGATGTGTGTGTTTTTTTCGTTTTTTTATTTGGTTCTGTTTTTATTTGTTTTCATTCTTTGTCTGTCTGTCTCTTTCTCTCTCTCTCTCTCTCTCTCTCTCTCTCTCTCTCTCTCCTCTCTCTCTCTCTCTCTCTCTCTCTCTCTCTCTCTCTCTCTCTCTCTCTCTCTCTCTCTCTCTCTCTTTCTCTCTCTCTCATTCTCTTCTCTTCTCTCTCTCTTTCTCTCTACTCCCCTTTCCTTCCTCTTTCTCTCTCACCTTCCTTCTCCCTTCTTCATCTCCGTCTCCTTCTTCCCTCTCCTACTCACTCCACCCTTCTTTTCTTACCCCCCCTTCCCCATCATGTCTCAAATATACAGGCCTTCCCAAGACATATATCAAGGCTGACCTACATCCGCCACTTGACCTCCAACGACCCCTCCCTTCCCTCCCCCCCCCTATCGGCCCCCCTACCCTCAGCGAACATCCCTTCCTCCATTGACCCCTCTTCTTCCCCCTCCCCCCCGCACTGACCCCCCTAATAAAAAATACATTAATCCCCCTCCACTCCTTCCCCACCCACCCCACCCCTTCCCGCCTTACCCCCCATTAACCCCTCCACTTCCCAGTGGACCCTCCCTCCTCTCCCCCCCCATTAACCCCTCCACTTCCCAACGGACCCCCCTACTCCCTTTACTCAGCGGACCCCCCTCTCCCCCTTCCCCCTTTCAACGGACCCCCTCTCCCCCTCTCCCTTCTCAGCGGACCCCCGTCTCCCCCCTCCCCCTTTCAACGGACCCCAACGAGTCAATCAGCGAGTCCTTCCTGCACAAAAGAAGGAGGTTGGCGGCGGCATTAAGCATCCTTGGCCCTTCGTCGCCTCCAGAAAAAGGACGCCATTCCAGGTCCTACGAGGGTTGCTATTCAGAGGGGAAGGAGGAGAAGGGACGGGAGGAAGGGAAGGGGGTGGAAGGAGAGGGGAGGGTAGGAGGGGGAGGGAAGGAGGGAGAGGAGGAGGTAGGCCAGGGAGGAGGAAGATGAGGTGAGAGGAAGGAGGGAAGGTGGGGAGGAAGGGGGGGAGGAAGGGAGGAAAGAAGGTGGGGAAGGGTGGGAGGAAGGGGAGAGGGAGGGGGATAGGAGAGAAGTGGTGGAGGAGGAAAGGATGAGGACGTCGGCTGAGGAGGCTTGGGAAGGTCAGTGCTTGCTTGGAGACGCGTGTGGCTCGGGTCGTCGCCGGAGGAAGGAAGGAAGGAAGGCTCGGCAGCGGTGTAGGATTTCTCTCCGCTGCGGCGTTGTGTCGTTGGGATTTTTTGTGTGTTGAGTGTCTGTACCGTGCTTGTGGCAAACGCGGAGGGATTTCAGTGTTTTTGTTTTGACGGAAAGGCTTCTATTTTATCACTATCTTCATGTTCCGTGTTGTGTAACCTGCAGCCCTCTTCCGCGGGCGCAGGCCTCCGCCGTGCGTCGCGGGCGTGCCACGAGCGGCGGCGGCACATGGCGGGGCAGCTGCGCCGGGCTCGGGTTTCGCCGCTCGCGTGACCTGCGACCGCGGCTGCCCGAGAGGCGTCGCCGGCCGCCCCGGGGACGCCGCGAGATATTCTTGAACGTCGGTTTTCCCGCTCGAGTTACGCGCGCTCGCTCGCTCCGTCCGTTCGGGCGGTGCTTATTTTTTGTTCAAGTGGGTCGAGAAATAGGCTATTTTTGCAGGGTGTGATTGCCGCTTCTCTTTCTTTCTTTTTTATTCCTTGCCAAACACTTATTCCCTTATTTTGTATACTGACATCAGTCCTTTCCTCCCGCAGGTGTGCACATCGAGAGCGTCAACTCCCACGGCCAGACGCCCCTCTTCTGCGCCTCCTTCGGCGGCGACAACGAGGTGGTGGCGCTGCTCCTGAAGCTCGGCGCCAACCCCAACCGCCGCTGCGGCACCAACGGCTCCACGCCCGTCCACGGCGCCGCCTACAGGGGCTCCAGGAGGGTCCTCAGGCTGCTCGTGGAGGCCGGGGGGGACCTCTCCCTCGAGGACAACTTGGAGCAGACGCCCAGGTGAGTGCGAGGACCGGGAAGGGGGGGGGGCAGAGGGAAAGGAGGGAGGGGAAGGGGGAAGGGGGAGGGAAGGGAGAATAGGGAGGGAAAGGGGAAGAGATGGAGGGAGGGGAAGGAGAAGAGGGGGAAGAGAGGAAGGGGGAGGGGAAGAGGAAGGGGAAAGAAGGGAAGGAGAAGAGGAAGAGGAAGGAAGGAGAAGAAGAAGAGGGGGAGGGGATGGGGGATAGAAGAAGGAAGAGGGGAAAGGAGAAGGAGAAAGGGAAGGGTAAGATAAAGAGGAAGGGGGAGGGAAAAGAGAAGGGGGAGGGGGAAGAAGAAGGGAAAGAAGGGGGAGGGCGAGGCATGTTTGAGAGGGAACGCACATGCCTTCTCCCACAGGCACGTGCGCGAGTGTCGAAGGCGGGAACCAGACCCGAAACCGTTCCGAATTCCTGATTTGTCAAACAAGCACAAAACACGACATAACATGTTAGCGCTAAAACAATCCAGGTTCTTAAAATACATCAACCAACGAATAAATAAGTAATTAAATGAATCAAAAAAATACATTAACCAACGAATAAATACGTAATTAAATGAAGTAACA
>NC_091559.1:35992083-36009583 GCF_042767895.1 Penaeus vannamei | reverse complement strand
GACGCTCCACCGATCCCTGGCACGGACGGCTACCACGCAGGGCACGCTCCCCCATGGCACGCTCCCCCATGGCACTCTCCCCCTCAAGCCCACGAAGTCAACGCTGTCGCTCGCTAAGTGAGTTGGTTTGGTGTTGTTTCGTGTGTGTGTGTGTGTTTTTTTTTTTAGGTAGGATATTGTTTTGATAGGTGATTGGAAGAAGCAAACGGAGAAGAAGAAGAAGAAACAGAAACAGAATAAGAAAAAGGCGTGTTTTTTTTTCTTTTTTTAGGGAGGATATTGTTTTGATAGGTGGTTGGAGGAAGGATAAGGATAAGGAGAAGAAGAAGAAAAAGGAGGAGAAGAAGAACACGGAATAAACCATTCTCTTCATTTCATTTTTATTTTTCTTCTTTTACTATTTAGGAGAGGGAGAGAAAGATGAAATAGGGAAAGTAGTTGAGATAGCTGTATATGAACTTGGAGATAAATACGTGAATTAGTAAACAAGGAGTTATGTGTAGTGATGATAGATAGATAGAGGAATTAATGAATAAATACATGAATAATGTGTAATGATGATAGATTGATAGATAGACGAATGAATGAATAAAAACATTAATAATGTGTAGTGATGATAGATAGATAGATAGACGAATGAATGAATAAATAAGTAGGTAATTAACAAGACGAGAAGATAGTTGTTGAAGGCAAATAAATATCCATTTTCTTTTCTTTCCTCTTGAGTTTTCTTTTCTTTTCTCATCCCCTTTTTATCCTTTTTATTCCGCTTGCTTTCTCGTCTCTCATTTTTTTCTCTCGTTCTTATCACGTCTTCTTATCTCAAAACACTACTCAATTTTCTTGTTCTAATTTCCCCTCCTCCCCTTCTTCCTTTTCCATCTTCATCCACCCCCCACAACACCTTTCCCCCCTCCTACCCACCCTCCTCCCCGCTCCCACCAATCCACCCCTTTATCACCTCCACCTCCACACTCACCGTCTTACAATCCCACCACCACACCTTCTTACCCTTCCACCCACCCACCCTCCTACCCACCTTCCTCCACCCCCTCTTCCACCCACCCACCCACCCATCCCCCTTCTCACCCTCTTCCCTCCCCCTCCTACCCACCCACCCACCCACCCACCCACCCACCCACCCACCCACCCACCCACCCACCTACCTGCCTCCACCACCCACCCATCCCCCTTCTCACCCTCTTCCTCCCCCTCCTACCCACTCACCCACCCATCCCCCTTCTCCCCCTCTCCCTCCCCCTCCCCCTCCCCCTCCTATCCCCCCCACCCCTCTCCCCCCACCCCCCACCCACCCCCTCCCCTCCCACCCACCCACCCAACCAAAACAAACCACGACTAACACCCACCCCCCTTTTTTTCTCCCCCCCCACCCCCCACCCCCCGCCCACCAGCAGGCGCGAGGGAAGTCTGGCGAGTGTGTGGGGTGCCTGTGTGGCCGAGGTGGGCGAGCAGTCTCCACGCACCCCGCCGTATGTGGGCGCCTCACCCACCAACCTGCATAAGGTGAGTTTTTTGAAAGGTTGGATGTGGTTCATGTGGAGTGTGTGAAGTGATGTGGTTCATGTGGAGTGTGTGAAGTGATGTGGAGTGTGTGAAGTGATGTGGTTCGTGTGGTGGATGTGAAGTGATGTGGTGGATGTGGAGTTTGTGAAGTGATGTGGTGGATGTGGAATTTGTGGTATGATGTGTGAATATGTGATGTCTTTATGTGGTGTGATATAGAATGATGTGTGTTGATATCTGATGTGTGAAGTGATTGGTGACGTGGTGTAATGCAGTGTATGATGTGAGGTTTTATTGAAGGTTTTGGGTGGTGTTGATACGAAGGGGCGGGGTTGATGTGGTGTTTGTGATGTGGTGGGATGGGATGTGATATGGCATGATGTAATGTTGTGTGATATGATATGATTCGCGGTAAGATGAAGAAGAGTGCGATGTAACATATACGATGTGATGTATGATGACGTGATGTGGTGAAGTGATGTGATGTGATGTGATTATGAAGTGATGTGATGTGATGTGATTATGAAGTGATGTGGTGTGATGTGATTATGAAGTAATGTGATACGATGTTTAGTGCCGTGATGTGATGAAGCGATGTATAATGGCGTGATGTGATGAAGTGATGTGAAGCGATGTTTAGTGCCGTGATGTGATGAAGCGATATATAATTGCGTGATGTGATGGAGTGATGTGAAGCGATGTTTAGTGACATGATGTGATACGACTTAGTGTGATGAGATGTGATACAGCAATATGGTGCACATGATTTGGCTTGGTGTATTGTAATGCGGTATGATAAGATGTGTAGTGTGATGTGAAGTGTGATGAGAAATGGCAGTGAAGTTGATCTTGGCCAGTGGATGATTGGTGGTAATTGATGTGATTGAAAACGTGTCGGTCACTGTGCAATTAGTGGTTTATGAGATCTATTTAATGAGGAAATGGTAATTATCCGTATAGTCTTGTGATGAAATCATCGTTATATATATATATATATATATATATATATATATATATATATATATATATATATATATATATATATATAAGGCGTGCGTGTATGTGTGTGCGTGTGTGTGTGTGTGTGTGGGTGTGTGTGCGCGTGTGTGTGTGTGTGCGTGTGTGTGCGCGTTTGTGTGTGTGCGCGCGTGTGTGTGTGTGTGCGCGTTTGTGTGTGTGCGCGTGTGTGTGTGTGCGTGTGTAAAAGTATTATACCTGGTTGAGCTATATTGCTGTTATTGTTTACCTTTTGTTCTTGTTATTGTCATTATATTTCTATTATTGTTGTTATTAAAGTATTTTATTATTGTTATTGTTAAAATGTCTTATCATTGCTTATTGCCATTATATTATTGCTCTTGTTGTTTTTGTTATTGTTTTTTGTTCTTTGTTGTTTTAGTGATGTACAATCTTGCTTTTATAATACTCTTCATATTTTGTTTCTTATATATATACCTGAAATATGATTGTAATATTTTTAGAGTGATGTATGAGTCTTGTGCGTGTGTGTGTGTGTGTGTGTGTGTGTGTGTGTGTGTGTGTGTGTGTGTGTGTGAGTGCGTGCCTGTGCGAGCGTGTGTATGTATATCTGCGTGTCTGTATGCCCATACCTGTATCCACACGGATCTATATTTAACTCAATTTGCCCCAGAAATCCACGTAACCCCCCCCCCCTTTCCCCCCCAGACCGTGTCCTGCCACCTCCTCGACCAGATGTACGTGTCGACCTCCCTGCCCCTCCTCTCGCCCGCTGACCTCAAGCGCCCTGAGGTCACCGGGGTTGCCTACACGTGAGTTGACCTCCTGGATTCTATGTTTTTTTTTTCTTGCTTAGTTTTTCCCTTTTTTTTGTTTTGTTTTTGTTTTTGTTTTTGTTATTCACTTTACTTTTTTCTTCTTTTTTTAAGTCACGTTTTTTTTACTGGAGCTTTGTTTATTTATTTATCAGTTTTTTGTCCTTTCTCCTTTTTCTCTTAATTATTTTCCCTTGTTTACTTTTATTCTCGTTCTAAATAGCAATTAACCGCTTTGGAGCAAAACACAAACATACATACAATTCAAATAAACTTTTTTTTATAATGGTGTAAATTTTTATCTCATTAAAATTTGGTATTTATTTTTTCATGTTATTTTATAAACAGTCAATCGTGTTTCTTCTGACATTTAATCAACACGTTATAAAGTGTGTTTTTATTACTTTACCATAGAAGTAATTGATAGAAGGATTAGAAGTAATTAATGATGTTAAAAAAAATACCACATGTTAATGACATAAAATCTTACCCCATTCTCATTTTTATCACTTTATCATTGAAGTAATTAACAGAAGTAATAGAAGTAATTAATGATATAAAAAAATAAATACCACAGGTTAATGATATAAAATCTTACCCCATTCTCATTTTTATTGCTCTGTCATTGAAGTAATTAACAGAAGTAATAGAAGTAATTAATGATGTTAAAAAACAAATACCACATGTTAATGACAAAATCTTACCCCATTCTCAAAAATAAGTTTATTTGAATTGTATGTATGTATATGTATGTTTTGCTCCAATGAGGTTAATATCTATTTAAAACGAGAAGAAAGGTAAATAAAGTACAAGAAAAGTTTTAAAAAAGTACAATTAAAATTGCAATCCTTTAATCCCTTGATTTCCTGTCATTTTATCAGCATGTGAGAGATTTCTTTCCTTGTCATTCGTTAACAAATGGCTGTGATTTTTTTTGTCATTTTATCAACATTTGGAGTAATTTTTTTCTGTCGTTTTATCAACGCATGGAGTGCATTTCTGTCATTCTGTCAAGGCATGGAATACATTTCTGTCACTTTTCATCAACACGTGAGACACTCGAATTTTCTCGCAACTCCTCAACACGTGGCCGAGTGTTTTGACCCTCTCCCCCCCCCTCCCCAGCTGTGGCGGCCCCACGGTGTACTCCCCCTACACGTGGCTCGGAACCAACGTCACTGTTCGCCGCCCCACGCCCGCCCTGGCCCTCCCGAAGGAAAATGTGCAGAAAGGTAAATAGAAATTATGATGATATATATATTTTTTTTAAATCTTTTTTTTAGGTAAATAGAAATTATGCTGAATATATATATATATATATATATATATATATATATATATATATATATATATATATATATATATATATATATATGTATATATATATATATATATATATATATATATATATATATATATATATTAGGTAACTGGATATGCTGAATATATATATATATATATATATATATATATATATATATATATATATATATATATATATATATGTATATATATATTTTTTTTTCTTTTCTTTTTTTTCTTTATAGGTAATTTAATATTAAGCTGAATATATATTTTTTCTTTTTTCTTTTTTAAGGTAATTTGATATTAAGCTGAATATATATTTCTTCTTTATTCTTTTTTTTAAGGTAAATAGAAATTGTACTGAATATTTTTTTTATGTCAGTATTTCATTGGTAATTTTATTCTCAGTGTTGGATATTTTTTTAGAGGGAATGTATTCTCAGTGTCAATATTTCTTTGGTGATAGATATTTACTTAGTGATAGATATTTCTTTAGATGTAATATATATATATATATATATATATATATATATATATATATATATATATATATATATATATATATATATATATATATATTAAGACGTGCGATTTGAATGCTTGTCTAAAATAATGATTATAATGATAATAATAATAATAGCGATGATAATGATAATAATAATAATAGCGATGATAATGACGATAATGATAATGATTATAATAGCGGTAATAATGATAATGATGATAATATTGAAAATAATAATGATGATAATAGAAAAGAAGTAATTAATGATGTTTAAAAAAAATATTTTGCCATCTTTTTACTGCGAAATTGAGTCATACGATTTGCAAGTCATCTCAAATAGATAAAATAATAATACTGATAATTACGCCATTTCCTTTCTGGGAAACGAAGGCATAAATTGAACCAAGAAATAAAGAAAAATAAGACAAAAAAATTGATCAAGATAAAAGAGATAAGATCATATAAGATCCATCAACCCACATTAATAAATAAAAAAAACAAAAACAAGACAAGACATATATAGGAATTATTCAATAAAAAAGAAAGATCAGTTAACCCACATTGATAAATAAATAAACAACCAAGACATATATATGAATTAATCAACAAAGAAAAAAAATGAAAAAGACATATTAACCCCCCCTTCCCTCCCTTCCCCGTCCCCCCCCATCCCCCTTCCCCCTCCTCCTCCCCTCCCTTCCCCCCCTCCTCCTCCCCTCCCTTCCCCCCCTTCCCCCTTTCCCCTTCCACCCTTCTCCCCCCTCCCCCTCCCTCCCTCTTCCCCTCATTCTTATTCTCATTCTCACCTCCCCATCGCAGGCGAGGACAAGAACACCCCCGACCAAGGCGCCTGCAAGTCCCTGGTGCAGGAGCTGTCGATCCTCCGCCGCCTCCGTCACCCGGCCTTCCTGGAGGTGATGGCGGTGTGTCACGTGACCTCGCCGCAGCCGGAGCACATCACCCTCGTCTTCCAGAATGTTCCTCACGGGTCGCTGTATCATCATTTGCATGTGCAGGTAAGGAGGGAGGGGGAGAGGGAGAGGGAGGGAGGGAAAGGGAGAGGGAGGGAGGGAGGAGGAAGAGGGAGGGAGGGAAAGGGAGAGGGAGGGAGGGGAGAGGGTGAGGGGGAAAGGGAGAGGGAGGGAGGGAGGGAGAGAAAGAGAGAGAAAGAGAGAAAGTGGTAGTGATACTGATAACGGTAATGATCAGGATAATGATGATGATTGTTGATGATGATGAGAATAATTGATATGATGATAATGATAATGATGATAATAATAGCAATTGTAATAATCATAATAACAACAATAATGATAATGATAATGACACCAATAACAACAGCAATGTTAATCAGCCCCATTAGACCACGCCCAAGTCACCCCTCAACCCCCCCCCCCCCTAAAAAGAAAGACAGACAGACAGACAGACAGACAGACAGACAGACAGACAGACAGACAGACAGAGACAGAGAGAAAGAAAACCAGAGAGAGTAAGAGTAAGAGCGAGAATGATCTAACCCCCCCCCCCCCTTCCTCCTCCTCAGCATCGAGACCTGAACGTGGGCGGCGCCGTGGACATCCTCGTGGGTCTGGTGGAGGCGATGCTGTTCCTCCACGCCCACGGCTGGCTCCACACGGCCGTCTCGTCGCACGCCCTCCACCTCGTCTCCACCAGCCACGCCAAGCTCGGGGCTTTTGAGTTCGCCCTCGAGATGCAGGGGAAGGTGAGGCTGGAGGCTTTGGAGGCCGAGGTTGCTTGCTCCTTGAGTGTTTTGTGTGTTTTTTTCTTGTTTTTTTTTGTCCTTTTATTTGTCTTTGTCTTTTCTTTTTCTTTCTCTTTTTCTTTTTTTTCTTTTAATTTTTATTTCTCGTTTTCATTTTCCTTTTCTTCTTTTAATTTTTTATGTCTCTTTCTCTTTTTCTTTTTTTTCTTTTTGGATTGGTAAGAAAAGGTAGTATATAGTTGAGGAAGGATTTCACAAATTTGCTTTATATGTTTTTTTTTCTTTTTTATAATTTTCCTGTCACTCCTCTACGCTTCTTCGCCCTTCTACGTAAGAATCCCGCTATCTATCCTACCGGAATGGGTACAATTTTCATTCTTTTTACACTCCCTCGCCCTTTCGCTCCTTCTCCCTTTCAAGCAAGAATTCCACATTTCGTTCCATCTTGCCGGAATGGATATAATTTCTCCTTCGTTTTCTATGCTTTATTTCCCCGTCATTCTCTACACTTCCTCGATCTTCCACGTAAGAATTCCGCTTTCTGTGCTACCGGAATGTATAAAATTTCCATTCTTCTTATACTTCCATCTCCCTTTCACGCAATCCATTCTATCTAATGGAAATAATTTTCATTCATCTAACACTTCCTCGATCTTCCACTCAAGAACCCCGCTCTTTATCCTATCTTTATCTTTATCCTTTATCCGGAATGCATATAATTATCCTTCTCCTTACACTCCCTCGATCTTCCACTCAAGAATCCCGCTCTTTATCCTTATCCTTTATCCGGAATGTATATAATTATCCTTCTCCTTACACGCCCTCTATCTTCCAGGGCTGCAGCATGAAGGCGCCGCAGCTCCTCCGTGCGACGTGGCTTCACCCGTGGCAGGCTCCCGAGACACTGAGCGAGCAGATGGTGTCAGACCGCTCCGAGATCTACGCCTTTTCAGCCATCATGTGGGAAATTTGGTCCGGTGAGTGTGGGCGTGGGTGTGGGTATGTGGGGGGGGGGATGGATAGGTTTGTGTGTGGGGGTGGGGGTATTTGTGGATGTGGGGGGTGTCTGTGTTTTTTAGTGTGTTTTTTTGTGGATAACGTGGGTGGGAGGGGAAGGAGTGTGTGTGTGGGGGGGGGGGAGTGTGTGTGTGTGTGCATATGTGTGTGGATATGGATGTGGATGGCCTGTGGTTGTGGCGAGAGTGGTGGATGCAAACGGCTGATGCATAATTATTGTGTCTGTGATTATTTTTTAATTTTTAAGGATTGTTATTATTATTATTATTACAAATATTGTTATATAGGCTTTTTGTAAGGAATTTACGAATTTCTGATTTTAAGGATTGTTATTATTATAATTACTAATATTATTATATTGGCATTTTGTAAGAATTCTAGGTTGTAAATATCTTGATTATGGCATTTCCTATTAGTAATACAACACCGCGCTCTCTAAGAGGCCAGCACACTCCTCTAACCCGCCCCTTCTTCCAGGCATGCCCCCGTGGTCGGGCGTGGAGGAGGCAGAGGTGGTGAGACGGGTGGGCGGGGGAGAGACCCTGCCCCCCGTGAGCGGTTCCCCCCCTTCCCTCGTCACTTACCTTACCCAGTATGGACTCAAGTGGAACTCACACGAGAGGGAGCTCGACCTCCAGGAAATCCACACCATGCTGAGGTCCCTGAGGGTAAGAGCTCGAGATGTGTCGGTTTGTGAGTTAGAACGCTATGTGGATTTTTGGAGGATGGTGGAGTTTTTTTTAATGATTTTTATGCGATGATGGAGGTCTTATGGATTTATTTCTTTTGGTGGATTATTTCAAAGGTAGGTTGTATTAATCGTGGATATTTTTTTCACCCCAGATTCAGTCGAACGAAGAGGACAGAGTGCCACTTATCCCAGCCTGGGGTCCTCCCTCTATCCCTAACACGCCTGTCATTGGCAGGCATTCGTCTCAAAACTCCGCGCAAAATTCTCCCAGCTCAGACTCGGGCCAGAGCGTCCAGAGCGGCACAGACGAGCCCAGCCATAACAAGAGTAGCTCAGGATCTGCTGCGAGTCAGGAAGGAACGTCTCCCGACCACTTGGCCAGGGACACGGGGAAGTATCCATTGAGAAAGGAGTCCAGCTCTGCCACGCGCATGTTAGTCACAGGTGAAGTGCACCACGAGAAGCCCTCTTACCTGCGGCGCTCGTGTCAAGAACAGACAGTATTAAGGAAAACGTCCGAGGGGCTTCAGAAGTCTGTGAATGTACCCAGGGAAGATAAGGTTGATGGGGCTGGGTCGAAAGCCATGCAGAGTTTGACGGACAAGGCGAGAGGGAAGACCATGAGCATAGACAGCGGATTCTCAACGCCTTGTACAAGAACGCCCAGTCCTGTTATTGACACCATGACAAGTGCCAAGTAAGGGTTATTTTAGTTTTTAGGCAATTATTGAGAAACTGAAGGTGAAATCATTTTACGCATTTCCTTAAATGAATAAGTGAGACTGTTTATGTGATTTGAAAGTATCATATTTCATCTATCTTACTCTCTTTTACAGAATAAACCCATCATTCTTGACATCCACCCCGTCCAGGCCCCCAACAACTTCAGTCTTACGTGCAGATCTCCAGCCAGACCTTCTGCCGAATAAAGTAAACATCAAGGCTTTGACAAACGGCCAGACTCCAGACATCCTTTCACGGGGCCATCTGGACTGCAGCAAAGGAGGCTGCAGAAACAGGGATGAGTACGGAGGAGAGAGACACTCCAGCGCCGCGTCCTTTCACCCCGCCATGTCTCCCATCACTCCCGTGACGGACTCCGACCCCGACCACTCCCGGACGAGTTCGCCGTCGGACGAGGACCAGGCCTCGGGTTACAGCTACATTTCGAACGCGGCCAAGAGAGCCTTCCTGATGGAGAACGACGGCGGGGAGGACGGGGCCTTCCTGGCTCCTGAGCGCCCTGCCAGTGCTTCCAAACTAGAGCACAACCAGCTGCAGACTCAGGCCTCCCACGCGCTCCGAAGGAAGGAGGTCGTCCGGCGCGGGCTGAGCATGACCAACATCAACTCCGCGCCCTTCTCCACCAACACCAGCGTCACAAGAACTACGTCGCATATTTCTCTTTCCAGTGCGTCATCCAGTGGCAGTAGCGATATCTGCGGACGTCGGCCAGTCAGAACTGTTAGTCAGATCACTCTTACGCTTAGAAAGTTGTCACAGGTCTCAGACTCCTCCTCCAGTAAGGATGACATGAATGATCCTCACCTTGAGCAGCAGACGCGAGCTCGGAGATCCCGCTCTGTTCCCAAGAGTCCAGCCCATTCTGCAAGGTATGAAGGGATTTAGCTTGTATAAAGCAAGATTGTATTGATTAATTAGATTTAGATTCTTTTATTCTTGTAAGTATATCAATCAAAGTGTGTCAGAAGGTTTATCAGAAAGTATATCCATGAAAGATTTTAAGCCTGTGGCTCAGAAAACATTTTTTTTAGAAATCTTCTTTATCATTCATTCAATATTTATTTTTCACAGGAGCAGCAAAAGAGAGGGAAGTCGGGGGTGGGACGAGATCACCGGTATCAAGCCGGCTAGCCACCAGTTAACACGTCATTCGTCGTCATGTTCGCTGGCAAGTGGTCCCTCAAGTCCCACACACCAGATCAACAGTTCCTCGCACTCTCTGCAGCCTCCCTCGTCGAGTGCAGGCAACAGACCTTCCTCGAATCACAGCTCGCTCCCTCGATCTTCAACAAATCCCAGTGCTAAGGTTAGTCTATTTGCATCAGTCGTGGTTCCTTGCATGAGTTGAACTTCGTGTTTTGTTGTTAGAGTTTATCATTTGCGATGAGATGTCAGTTATGCAAGAGAACCTTGCAGATGATCTGAAAATTAACCGCATTAAAATTATACTACCCTTTTAAAATATGTAAAAGTGCAAGTTAAAGGAAGCAATACTGGAGAAATTATATAAACCAGCAATGATATTTATGTATACTTTTTTAACAGCAACCAGCCATTGGGCGGAGATGGAGCAGCATCAGTGGGACTTCAGCAGGGCTAGCAGAAACAGCGGTCAAGATTCAACCACGACGCCATTCCGAGGGCCAGAGATCGCGCCCTCGCAAGAGCAGGCGGCGTCCAGAAGTTGAGGTTTGTTGGGTTTGTCTTTCGTGGGCAATGGGATGGGTGTTGTTCCATTCTTTGGAAGTCTAGGATGACAGTCTAGCTTAGATATATCCCTATTTATTTAACGTACTTCGAAGCAATGGGATGCGATAAGCCTCTTGGAGTTTTAGTAGCGACTGGTAACCAACGGATGTCTTCCTTCCCCGTAACAGGTTGAGGAGGAGTTCTTTGATGACGAGTTCAACGCACTGTTATTCCAGCAGCCACACATGCAGCTTTCAGTAGGATCGTCAGAGAACCTGCTGGATAGCCGGGCACCACATTCCATGCTTGCGGACGGGTCAGGTAAGCAAGCGAGGGAAGGGAGCGCAGTAAATAAGGGTTTCATGCAAGTAGGTTCACTGAGAGGTAGAGCAAAGTGATTTATTGTGAAGCAGAGTTTTAAAATGTCAAAAGCAGTGTAGGCGAGGAGGAGCAGTTGTACATGCACTCTGGGGAAAATCTTGATAACTTGAGCTTTGGTAGTTGCTGAATAGTCAAGGAATTAATGATTTTGATAAATATGATGATATATAGAGTAAAATATTTATTAGGAAACTGGCCTTCATGAAAATATATTCAAATTTTGTGTCACTAAAGCTTTATCCAATTAATCGTGTTCCTAATAAAGGCAGAGTATAAAAGCTTTAGAGAAATCATAAAAAAACAAGTTTGCTTAATGAAGCTAAAAGGAAAGCTGAGCTCAGTTGCTTGCATATTTACAAATCTTAAAGTCTGCTTTTTCTCATAAAGCTTAGCTTTACCAGTCTCGTTAACTCCAACAGAAAGCAGCATTTAACCCCAATTTGCAAATTAATGCTTCTAAAGTGCCTGGACTATTCATGCTGAATCCGAGAGAAGCCATATTGTTTGTGTGGTGCCAAGAGCATTACACCTTAAGCTTTGTGTATCTGCTCACTTCCTGTGACCCTCTATGAATATTTACCAGTCGATTGATATTCATTTTTAATTTCCATAATATTATTTGTTGATATAAATATAATTGCATCTCCAATTACTGTGTCATAATATCTACACACAAGCGAAGTTCAAGTTATGAAGATTTTTGCTATTTGAGAAAAGCGAGAATAAAAGTATCCTGATATTTTAAAGTACACAAAAAGTAAGGGAAAAAACGTTCATAAATGTACAGTGTGCATGCAGTAGATCAGAATATATGCTAGCTTTAAATTAGTTTCTTGATTTAGAAGTTACAGATCCATAAAATGTAGTTGGAAGTTTTGAATGCATTAAATCTCAGCTAGTTCTTATCTCCCAAGAATATAATTTTTTTCTTCCAATTAGTCATCTTTAGGACTCATTCTGCTGCTTTTCAGTACTGATTTAGATCCGTTTCTTAAATCACAGATGGTCATTTCTCTTTACTATGGAGGAATGTCCTTTTTTCTCTTTTTTTTAAAGTTGGATTAGCCTTGTTAATGTTAGTTTCAGAGGCGTGGGTCTAAGGAATAAATTCGTTTCTATAAGACGCTAATAAAAGTTCAATAGAATAGGAAAGGTAATAGTCTTTAAGTCTTCTCCCTTGACCTCTCTTGAAGGGCTAACCAGTGCTTTTATATCCACTTCCCTTTCCACGCTTTCATAGACGTGGAATCATGAATGGTAAGGAAAGAATAAAATTTACTTCTCTAGAAAGACGGGAAACTCAATGAAATTCTTTCCACTCTCTTCTCTTTTAGGAAATATTTGGTTTATTCTCTAAACTTTTCGGATGAATAAGGCAGGCAGACGACCAGCGTTTGGCGTGTTGGTAAATTCAGAAACTCGAATCACGTTTACCCATTGAGTCTAATACACTAATGATTATGCTTAAGTTCGGTTGTGTTACTAATTATTTTTATTCTTAATCGCTAAAACACATTAAAATTGTTTTTGTTTTGTTTTTTGTGTTATATTTGATTCCCTTTGGGGGTGAGGTTAACATAAATTTGGTTGTTTAACATACATTCCGGGTTCTTGTGGTGGTGGTGGTTTATGTTTACAATTATCCTCGAGTTATTCCCCGCTCGTTGTTGCTGTTGTTGCTTGCTGTGGGGAACAGGTTGACATAAGGTATCGAGTTTGCTGTAATGCTTTCCATAGATGTAGATTTTGATTATGTCAGCTTCTGCAGATCCCAACTACTTAGAATACTTACTTAAATGAGATTAATATTCTCTTCAATCGAGTTCACTTTTTTATATTATTATTATTATTTTTGCACAAGGTGATTTGCCATATGATGGTGAATCGGAAAACAGATATTCCAGAAACAAGTTAATATTCATTATTTAAAATATGATACAGAAAAACTCATCTATCTCTCTCTCTATTTCTTCCACTCTCTCTCTCTCTCTCTCTCTGTGTGTGTGTGTGTGTGTGTGTGTGTGTGTGTGTGTGTGTGTGTGTGTGTGTGTGTGTGTGTGTGTGTGTGTGTGTGTGTGTGTGTGTGTGTGTGTGTGTGTGTGTCCCTCCTCTCTCTCTCTCTCACTCTCTCTCTCTCTCTCTCTCTCTCTCTCTCTCTCTATATATATATATATATATATATACAGTATATATACAGTATATATATACAGTATATATATATATATATATATATATATATATATATATATATATATATATATATATATATATATATATATATATATGTATATATATCTTTTACACTGTTTCTTTTTTGTCTTTGCTCCCTTGTTCTCCCAGTCTCATTTGATAAATTTCTGGTCTAATCTTTAATCCATTCCTAGCTGTCCTGCATGCTAATCTTTCAACTCTCTGGCGCGGGATAGTATGGCATAAATGTCATGTCCACCATGATTTTGATTTAGTCATTTTGTTGACACATATATGGCGCCACGGGTATTTAGTCACCAAGGAGTCAATTATTGGTCCTACCTCTTTTCCTTGATTTTTTGGAAAGGTTTATTATCATCTTTTATGGGTAACATTGTCAATTATGTTATGATTACCATAATGTCAGTAATAATGATGATAACAGTAACGATATTAATACCGAAAATTCAAGGAAGGGGAAATTGTGTGAAGTCACGTGCTAATTAACTCCTTGGGGTCTGACTACCTAGGGAGCCATCAGCTGAGAGTATACCTGTCGCCACTGAGTTTGATACTAGCAGTTTTAATAATCGATAATAGAAACAACAAATTGGTTTTATATAATTTATATGTTAATCTGTATAAAAAAAATATGATCATATGCATCGATAAAGACTATTGTCAAAATAGTGAATCCATAGAATAGAATCCTGACATTCGTGAACGTTCACTAACATAGCGGTTCTCTCTCTGCTCCCCTCTCCCCCGCAGCATCTCCAGTCAGTCTCGGCTTGAGTAGCTTCTCTCCAAGTCTTACAAGTAGCGAAGACGAGGAAGAAGGGGCGAACCAGAAGGAAAATTCTCTCGGAGTGAGCGGCAGGTTGCGGAGGAGGTTGGGTGCTGTGGTGGAGGACGGGAATTCGGACGAGGAGGAGGAGATGGAGGGCGTAGGTCGTCTTGGAAGTTGCCGGAGCGACGTCGACGGCGGGAAGGTCACTGAGGGTCAAGAGGTCACCAGCGATGTCGACGATGCGCTGAACGGTCCCTGGAGAGCCAAGGACTTCGGCAAGGAGTACGAGCCCCTGAAGAGCGTCGAACTCCTGAGGAACCTCGAGAAGAATCTTAGTACATACCTTCCCACGTATTCCATTGGGAGCGACACGGAGACCGGGGAACCTTGAGGCCTCCGGTCTGCTGTGCCCCGTCCGAATCCCAATCGAAAGAAGTGGTGCATTTACTTCGCATTTGGCTAGAATGCATACATATCATGTCGAATGACAGGTTGTGTTATAGTAATGCCATCATCTGGTATTTTATCTGGTTCTTGCATAATGTATATATCACATCATGAGGTCACACTCCATTTTATGTCCATATCTCTCATGTTAAATCTGCATCATCTTTAACTCTTAGGACTGCTTATAAGGAGAACGAGTGAAGCGAAGCATCTTCAGAGTAAATAACTAATTGCTTTGTTAGAGGCAAAGCTTTAGGGCATAAGTAAATGTGAAGAGCTTTATGCAGGTAATGTGATGATACATTATATTATAGTCTCTTTACCGCTTTGCTTCTCTACATCCGCAGGAAGGACGTGTTGAATCTATACAGGGGGAAATCTCTTCAGTTGTAGCACCGGGGAAGGGTTAGCTCTTTCATCCTTCAGAGTCCAGTCATTACTCAAACACTTTTGAGTCTTTTTGTCGTTTTTTATTTATTTTTTTCATCTCGGTTTTTATAAATTTCCTTTGTTTACGTATAGATGCTCTTTCATTGTACTTGGCAGATGTGCTGTGTGCAGTAGATAGTCTTCTCTACCAAAGATAAAATTAGGGTTTGGGATAATAAGGTGTAAATTCTACGACCTTATGTGCTTGTTTTTCGTTAGTCCAACTCGCCAGTGAACAGAAACCAACACGAACGGTATTGTAATTTGGGTGAAGTTTTTTTTTATTACTTGCCAGATTCGTGATGGAAGATTTTTTTTGTAATACATTATTTTAATTGTTTTTTTTAATGTTTTTGTTTAGGATAATATCCGATGAATATTGTAGAATTTCTATGATCTTATCTTTCCAATTGCTGCCCGACAAACTGCTGATTATTGGGAACTTTAATAAAATGATCAGGATGAATATTTTGGTTTTATATCCTATACGTGAGACTCTTCATTACTGTCTAGGTTGTGGGTATTTTATAGCTGGGATAACATAGAGCAGTGGTTCTCAAGTTGTGTTCTCTGCTGAGCTCCTGGGTTCAAGAAGAGGTCTGAAAGGTTCAATTTCACATTTAAATGCAGGACCTTCCTAACCTATACAGCCTGTGAGAGAACATGTAACCCACCATTTCATATCAAAATGCATCATCAGTATAATGAATAACACAAAAAGGAAATCATGCAGTACCAGAACACAACACTCTAACTGTATAATCCACACTGAATATACTTTTCTGAATTGATGTAAGGCGCTCCTTTTTGAAAATCGAATTTAAATACATACAGGTAACGATATCCAGCTAAACACAGTAACTTGCCGTAATCTACAACCATCATAAACTTTATTTGCATATTTCACTTGCTTACACACACACATTTCTATCGATTTAAATGGCACTGAACTGCCCACCTACTACATTTTATACACGCATTGTGTTTTGTTCTATCGATTCATCATGGAAAGTCTACCTCAGTTGGGTATTATAAAACATTTATCATTAACATAATTTGAATACCTATTTTCAAATCAGGATTTACATAATTACTGAATGATTAACGTCTAATCACTCTATACCGTGCAATATCTAAAAATACTTGAGAAAATATTGGCAAACCAATTACCATATCTATATTAAAATGAAATCTATTAAAAAGATGGGTTTAGGGGTAACTCAACCACCGAAACAGCGTTCTCAAGCGAAATTTATGATAAACAATAAAACCATCTAAATCTGTTTATGCTATGTCGATCTAACTAGAAATCTTAACCGTATCAGTCATAAAAATCTAAATAGAGAAAAATCATGATATTGATAACCACAGTTTTGGAATTTCCCGGTCTACAAGAACGTTCATCAGAATTCAAGAAAACCTACCATAAGGCTGTATCAACACCAGTGATATGTTGCTTAGAGACAGACTGGAAACATTGTGGGGGATACAATAGGAGACCTTCGGATACAAATCTCCTGATATGTATGGTGTCATATCTGTTACAATGTTGAAAGACATGGCAGTGAGAGTCGACTTGGTGAAGCTGCCCATACCATGTTGGCCTGCTGGTTGGCGGGAGGCTTCTGACGACATCACCTCGGCCACGCAAGGACTGCTAACATGTCGCCCAACAAATCCGTACCAACATGTCTACTTCGATTTTCCTCACCACTTATTAACTTACCCAACTTGTCAGTCTTAATGTTCCCACCGTGTTTGGTCACTAGTGTGGTCGCAGCCTAACTAATCTCTCCCGGGGTACCACAAGGCTCTACACTAGGCCCGATCTTGTTCACAGTGTTTATTCGTGCTCTGTCAACTATTGCAAATGATTGTTTTTGGGACTATTTTAGGGGAAAAAATATGTCATCTAATCGTTTTCCTGATGGTGAGTTGATAGTAGAATATCCTAATCGTCCCATTTCCTTAGACAATGTATTTCGAAAATGCATCAAACGTATTGTTTAAACATTCAGTACAAAACCAATAAAGGTAATTATTAATTAGTAAAGTACTATTTTTAATGTGAGTGTGTGTTTTACGTACGACTTAATTAATAAAATCATTGCGGTAGTAATAGCTAAATGCAAGAATGATTTATCTTCTATCTTTACATAAAACCTTTGTATAATCGATGGCGATGATTTGGTGTGGATGGATTCCCCTCCTTTCAAACAAGAGAAAATGTAATGTATCTCAATAGGTCATTATTATATCAAAATATTGTTAT
>NC_091559.1:35977083-35982083 GCF_042767895.1 Penaeus vannamei | reverse complement strand
TAATTTGTAATCATTCCCTATTTTTTCAATTATTTATCTATACATTTTCTTTGTTTACTTTTATTTATATCTCTATTTACTTATTTAATTACTTGCTTCTTTATTTTTATATTTAATCTACTCAGTGATTTACTTATTTAGAAATTGCTCAAGTGTTCATTAGAAAAAAATAATTATAGTTCTGAAGTCTATAATAACACATACTCATTTTCCATATCCGATGAGTATTACACACAAACATAGGAAATAAAATGTACTATGTAAACTTGACCGTGGAGAAGGGTGTATCTGTAACAGATATTATACACAAACTTTGTCTGATTAGATATAACGGACGTAAGCTCTAACATAACGAACATTAACTTAGTTCTCTGTCACGCCATTGAGATATGGAATCTAAAAGCTAGCAAAGAACAGAGCGAGAGATTAAAGATTTAGTTTTAATTCCATTTGTTACAATGGATATTCTTTGCTGTGACTTACTGTAAGTCTGTTTATTTTGCCCAAATCTCCCCCTGTGTGCAAGGAATGGTCGGGGATGCCACTCACTGACCGGGCGTGGGACTGAACGCAGGTCCACAAGATTGCTAGACCAGCACCTTACGAGAAAGAGAGAGAGAGAGAGAGAGAGAGAGAGAGAGAGAGAGAGAGAGAGAGAGAGAGAGAGAGAGAGAGAGAGAGAGAGAGAGATAAAATCAAAAGCAATTCAATCACGAAAGAGAAAAAGAGAGAGAGAGAGAAAAAAAAGGATACATAAATCAAAAGCAATTCAATCACACAAACAACAAATAAAAGGGGATCCAACCGCTGTTCACCTCAGTTCAAATCTTCCGCCAGCACGACCAGGTCACACACCCGCATGTTGGTCTCGGAAAACATCTGGATGCTGAGGAAACGACCCACCACGCCCTCGGGCTGCGTGAAGACGGCCCTGCCTCTGCTGGAACCTGAGGGCGTGTTGCCGAAGAGGTCATAGGTCGAGAAGTTTCCATCTGTCCTCATTTCTTGGCCCACGCGGATCTGGGTTGGGTTGGGTGGGTGGGTGTGGAGGTGGGAATGTGGGTGGGTGGGAAGGTGGGCGGGTGGGTGGGTGGGGGGGTGGGGGGATGGGTGGGGAGGTGGGCGAGTGGGTGGAGAGGTGGGCGAGTGGGTGGGTAGGTGGGGGGGTGGGAGGTGGGCAAGTGGGTGGGTGGGTGGGGAGGTGGGTTAATGGGTGGGTAAGTGGTTAGTTGGGCCAGTGGGTGGGTGGGGAGGTAGGTTAGTGCAAGGGTGGGTTAGTAGTGGAGGGGAAAGGGAGAGAGAAAATATGTAATTATTAATAAAAATGAAAAGGCAAATGTAAATAAGCCTAGTCCAGATCCAAGATACATTGTTGCTCAATACTGTATGCAAATCAGTTGCTCAACAAATCAAAAAATGCCTCGAAACTGTTGAAAAACGCGAGACAAAATTATATACCCACGTCCAGACCAAGATACTCAGCAATTGAGCAACAATCTAAATTTGTTTTTCCACTGTTGCTCAAAAATTCCGGTGTCCCCCTGAATACGAGAAACACAAAGTTACTAACAACTAACAACACGCCTCATTATCATTCTGTTCTCTGGTTCGTTGTTTGTTGACTTCCTGTGGTTTGTGGGGTTGCTATAAATAAGATCGAACACAGGAAAATACAAGCGTCATGGGATTTGTGGAATCTACAATATACTGACATGAATTCACGTGTATTTTTCAGACTAGTCACTATCAGTATATTCCCGAACTTAAAGGATATAGAATATAAAAACAAAAGGTCATAAGCTCCAGCTGTAGCATCAAGAACTTGAGTGATGTAAATGAAGTGGCAGAATATACTGACTGTACATTAACTAAGTCATCTACCTCATGACATTAAATACTGTGTTTATTGAAAATACAAATACGCCCGTGCTTCACAACTGTTACTACGCTGTGGAGCAACAAATTGCTGTTCAGTTGTTGGGCAATTGTATAAAGAGAGTACAGATACATTTCTGCGCAATTGTTTTGGTACAGTGTATCTTAGTCTGAGCTTTAAAAAAAGTTGGTAACACTTATTCCAATTACCTTCTTGAACCCTCAACTGAAATAAACTTTATCCCCTTATCTGATAGCGGTTTTAGGTATGGAACCTCTTCATTACCATTAATAGGAGAATGCTTTTTTTTTTTTAGTTTCTGAGTATTATTATGGCTGAGTAAATCATGCAAAAATGTTTATCTAGCCATCTCTGCTTTCTCACTGCGATGACGTCATTTGGCCACGCCCCATTTTCATTCCTGTGATATATTATGGAAATTGTTTTCTCAGCATATTTTCCTTGAGAATAGTTCAGTAATGGAACATACAATAAAGGAATGAAAGTAATACAATTGGCGCAGTAGAGAACAAAGACAGAAAACAGAGATTCCCTATTAAAATTTGCAGTATATGGAGTAAATGGGCTTAACTAGACAGTTGCCAACTAGGATTTTCATCGAGACAGTGGTGCTACCTGTTATAAGTACCTTGCGTCAAAGTACAGTAGGCCTACATGCCTTTTCTGCGCAAATATTGAAGACAAATGGTTGAGCAAATGAGAGTACGTAATGGTATGGCAATTCTATAGTTTTTTTTGTGTTTCTTCTCTGGTTGGGAACAAAACGGTTCCATACTGTTTATTAAGGACTTTTATCATATAGCTAATCATCAGAAGAGTAACCTACAATTCTATTTTCCTTATTTTCACATGCATTATATCAAAATAATCGTGATATTAGCTACCACCACCATGATGATAGTGGTGGTAGTGATGGTAAAATTATGACGATGGTAATATATAAGCTACGAGAAAACGAGAGAAAAGAAATAGAAACGAAAATGACAAAAATATCAACATTAACAACAATGAAAAGGAAGTAACTTAAAAAAGTAAAAAATAATATAAAACAGCACTAACAATATAACAGAGATGACATATACAAATCCCCCTCTCCAAAAAACGGACAACAACAATATATATATATATATATATATATATATATATATATATATATATATATATATAGAGAGAGAGAGAGAGAGAGAGAGAGAGAGAGAGAGAGAGAGAGAGAAAGAAAAAGAGAGAGAGAAAGAAAAAGAGAGAGAGAGAGAGAGAAACAAAAAGAGAAACAAAGAGAAAGAGAGAAAAAAAGAAAAAAAAAGAGAGAGTGAGAAAGAGAGACAGATGAAATAGTTAACCTCGAACTTCTTCAAAGTGTCCGAAGCGACGTCGACGAGCAGGAGCTTCTTCGGCCGCTCGAGGTCCACCAGCAGCCAGGGCAGCAGGATGGCGTAAGTGCCGAAGCAACACTCCTGGTTTCCCGAAGACCATTCCAGGCAGGAGATGTCGTCGACAGCATTATCCGGGGGTGATCTGAAGGAAGTTTATTTTTGAAGTACAAGAAAAACAACAATAGAAAAACTTACAAAACAACAATAACAACAGCAAAAGACAGATAGGATGTAAATATCAGTTGGATCATTCGTCAAAAATCTTGATTTCTTCAAAAACTCTTCTTTCATTCATACACAAACACGCACGCACAATCACACAAACATACACTCCTGTAAACACACGCACACACGCTAACGCCCGTACACACACACACACGCACACACCCACCGACCTACACAAAAACTCAAATACTCCTATATACAGGGAATTGCACAAACATACTGAGGATAGTTGTTTATGCCAAAGGCTGCTCGCTGGAAAGCCGCGTTAGTGAAAGCGCGCTGGTAAAGGTGCGGCCCAGACCTCGCGGTGTTGGAATGAGCCCCGAGACCTTCCAGGAAACACTCATGTTCTGCACAAAAGGAATTATATGAAAAATAAGGAAAAAGTTCCCTTATTGCGCGGAAATACTATGTTGTACTGCGACATGGAGGGTATATGTGATTACTTTTCGTACTAATGGATTTTTTAAATATGGTGACAGGCAGGGAAAAGGGCCATTGTGACTCATACCCCCGAACGGAGGATATAATAATACCTAATTTCAAGTTTTATTCAAACAGCGCAGTTAGGTACCTGATAAGTATTACATATGGTACCTGTTATCTGTTAACATGGCACCTCTTATCTATTAGGTACCATACTTATTATCTATTCGGTACAGTCCCCAATTTTCTATTAAATACGCTACTTCATATCATTCAGATACTTTATTTCACTTGAATACAAATACATATCAGCTATTAAGTAAAATATCAACTATCCATAAAATATGCAACCCGTCACCTCTAAGGAATCAGTAAAGTACAAAACCTATTCAGAATAGAATGCTAAGAACACTGACTCCTTTTGCATACTTACCCAAATACCTGTATCCGACGCAAAACCTGAAGTAGCACTGGATCGCACAGAAAGTTTCGGATACCGTGTAGATGGTCTCCACATCAGTCCCAGGATACCAGAGGGCTACAGCAGGAGCGTGGGGGATGGAGTAGGCGAGAAGGTTCTGTCCTGGCGAAGCTCGAGCGAACCTCACTGCTGCTAAGTGAGTGGCGAAGGTGAGGAAGGCCAGCTGTGCTTTCGGCTTCATGACTGCGCCTGGAAGAGAAAGAGAGAGAGAGATAGAGAGAGAGAGAGAGAGAGAGAGAGAGAGAGAGAGAGAGAGAGAGAGAGAGAGAGAGAGAGAGAGAGAGAGAGAGAGAGAGGGACAGAGGGACAGAGGGAAAGAGGGACAGAGGGACAGAGGGAGAGAGAGAGAGAGAGAGAGAGAGAGAGAGAGAGAGAGAGAGACAGAGAGGGAGAGAGAGAGAGAGAAAGAAAGAGAGAGAGAGAGAGAGAGAGAGAGAGAGTATATTAGAAGCTTGTCGAATTACTCAGTGATAGTGACATCATCTTCCGTGACAGGCAATTTGCAGCGTTTGCAGCATAAGTTTTAGGGCGAAGTATGCACCGACCGGTAATGGCAACTACCGTACGATGTATATACACCATCACCTGCAAGCTTAAG
>NC_091559.1:35964583-35972083 GCF_042767895.1 Penaeus vannamei | reverse complement strand
CGTCCCCGAGTAGCCCCCGACCGTCAGCTTGTAGTCGCTCGCCCGGTCGGCCACGTGGAAGGAGCTGTACTTGGCATAGGCCGTCGCGCCCTCGAAGTCGGCCAGATCGACGCGCAGCTCCGCCGGGGCGTGGCTCGTGAGGGCGTGGATGTGGTCGAGGCCGAGCCAGAACTCCCTGCAGGGGGAGGAGCCGAAGCCCCGCGCGTACTCCATCCACGTCCGGTAGAAGTCCTCCCGGGGAAGGACGTCTTCGCGCCGCTGGAACACGGTCCAGCCGCCGCCGTCGACGTCCATCTCGCAGAAGACGCTGACGGGGCAGCAGGGCGCGGGGAAGATGGTGTAGATGCCGCTGGCGTTGTGGCCGCCTCGCTGGACGTCCAGGCAATTCCTTTTTCACGCAACAAATAAATAATCTCTATAACTGGCACACTCTGTGGCCTTCAAAAGAGTGCCATTTGATTGTGTCAGTTTCGAACTGCCCGCATACATGTCTAAATAGGAATTACATGCATGGCCACACAAACATATGCATACAATGTACATATTGCATGTCAGCAGTTGCTTACCTCATCAGCGGTCCCTTTTCTTGATCCAGAATCTCCACATCGCAGAGAGCCAACGAACTACTCGAATCCACACTCTGTATAGACAGAAAGCGTCCAGTCATGGGTCGCGGAGGAGTGAACACCACCTCTGCCGCAACAGGTCGGGGTTGCTCAAGGTTCTGATCGAATATGGGGTTGCTAGCGAGGTCCGGCGAGTCACCCAGACGAACCTCCACGGACCAGGGGTGGATGTCAATGCCATCCAGACGCGTGGTTACTCTGACCTGCAAGACGCGCTTCGGAACCCCAAGATCTGCCATCCACCACGGATCGGCTTCGGGGTCAGAGGTAAAGCACTGGAGGATATTGCGCCCAGTGAAGCCGTTCACCGCATTTCCTGTGGCGGATCCTGCGCTGGTGGATGAGGCGGACGTAGACACGGGGAGAATCCTTCTTGAGTTCGAGGCGACTGAGCCGAAGCAGGAGTCGAACTCAAGGGCATCAGGGTCCCCGCTACCAGGCCATCCGTAGGACACTCGCTGCTCATACAGGTGACACTCTGAACCTTGGAGTGGATATCATGGCGAAACTTCAGCAAAATAACTAATTTTGAAATAATGAAGACTTGCTGGATGCATTCTTGCAAAGGAGTTATGTGTTTAGAATGAGTCTTTTCAGAAGACATTTGGATAATTTCAGTGAGAAAGGCTGAAGGTGCTCATCACTTCAGCTTAAGGTCAAAGGCAATGAATTACCTGGTTCTCTGGAGGAAATAGAGCAGACTAACGACCGTATTATCGATATAAAGAATGTATGAAAGAAAAAGAAAAGAAAGAACGAAAAAAACCTTGAGGGTCCCTCAGCACCATCCCTCTGCCTTGGTGTGACATGACTTGAGTTTGTGAGTCATTCATGGTGACTGGCCGGCACTATATGAGCCCTTATCTCATTTAATTGAATCCAGACTATAACTACCTTAGTATATGACAGTCAAAGGCACAAAATCTTAATAAAAATATGAAATTAATAGGAAAATAAGAAAACCAAAAGGTATACATTTGGAGGTCGATTCAAGGGAAAATAGCCTTATGTATATATGCGCACATGGCTGCAGTTTATTTACTTTCCATGAAAACCTGAATGTTCTTTGTCTTAAATGGCAAGGTAAGAGAGATCTTGAAGTACACGCGATCGTTTAACCCAAACAAAGAAAACTACAATCACAAAAATTGTAACGAGAAAATAGAGAACAAGCATCAGAATATTTCCTTCCTCACAAGGTGCTAGGTCGGACTTACTAATGCATTTACGATAGAATAAAATCACTGATAAATATCATTACGATCGTAAGCAGACAGCGATGGTATCTATGAACAATTTACCATCGTAATTACGGTCGTAAATGCACAGGTAGATGGAGTACTCGTAAGTCCACTGGTAACTGCAGGGAAGGCGGTTTCATTATATCGTTATCTCGTCTAAAAGTCATTATTCAAGTAAAGTTTTCGGGTTGTTTATATAAATGACAAGTATAAATCATCTTCTGGACGTGGTATATGAATGCAGATTTCATATGAAAATAGCAAGAATAATATTCTCACAAATTCTCATAAAATTACAGACAGCTATAGGCCTAGCATAGTATAGTATAGTAATAAATGGAATCGATAAATTTGTAAACGCTATAGAGAATATTTTTTTTTTCTAATATGATTAGCAAATAAATGGACAAATAAATGAATACTGTAGATGATCAGAATAAAAGAAAAATGAAAAATTAATACAAACTGGCAATAGCAAAGTTACAAGTTTATAACAACTGTGTCTTTTGTCACTGAAGCAAAGGACAACAAATTCTAAATCGCATGGAAAATGTTTTTTTCCCTTTGTGTGGCGATAAATGGCGATGAATATGGATAAAATGTTTGTACTGGTTCCTATTTTGAATTCTATTAATGGTGGATATAATTAATCATGTTTTAATTAGCATTTTTGTCTCTTCATCTATATTTTTAAGTCCCCACTGTTGAAGCCTTATTTCGGGAGGTCACGCTGATGTGCTCTCTCTAGGAGGGTGAAAAGTCTTATTACACGAAACACTATACTGGACTTGTGGAATATTATTAGATTAAGTGATAAAATGTATAAACTTCAGCATAAAATTCAACTACCCAGAAAAAATATTGGCAGAAAAGAAACCATAAAAGGAAACAAAAAGATAATAGAGAAAGAATAGGAAAAGTAGTGTTAATAATGGTAAATACTGGCAACTGGGAACTTTAGGTAGATTTTTTGAAAACAATTCTCACGCGCATTGCCAGGCATGATAAAAAAGAAAACAAGAAAAAAGGAAATGTTTTTACTGGACATCCCTGTTTCTAAATTCTAACAACCATTATTATTATTATTATTATTATTTATGTTGTGTAGGTGTGAGATATAAGATTTGAAATCTCGTTCGTCTTCGGCAAATAAAATGCTCTTGTCATGTTATCTTCAGCAAAGTACATTCGAATTGTGTGTAAAAAATGGTTTGTGCACTTTTTGTTACAAGCTTTCAGTGTGAGACCGTAATATGTTCAACAACGAACTAATAGCATTTTAAGCAGGGAAAGTTCTTGCCTGAAATCTCAAGCGTTTTTCTTGCGACTCAAGCATTTCGCTTGCTTTCTCAAGCGACCTTCGTAGATGGCTAGAATTGCCCTTGCTAAGTCAAGCGGTGTACCGTCACCATGGCAACGGTGTCGGTCGCGTACCGTACTGGTCACAATTCTTTGAATGCGGGCGTTGGCCAGGACCTCGGCTTAATATCTTATCAGATATTTTTTTTTCACGGTATCTGATTCTGTAATTTTCTGAGAATCATATTCAAAGAAATTGAAATTAAATGAAAACGAAAGGAGATAATGGAGATTATGGGAATAAAAAGTGTTTTACTTATAAATAATAAATCATTATAAGACGAACAATTTACCTCTTACTGTACTGTTACTCCTCGTCTCTCTAAATCGAAAATATATCTGCTATTCTATGAAATAAAGAATATTTCAGGTGAAAACAGTCTGAGGAATTCTAGCAACATTCTTCTGTTGATATTGTATTCGACGATTTGTTATATTTAACCTCACAAAATCGGATATATGGGAATGGGTAGGCCTATATTTTAATTCAGGGATATTCATTTGTTTTGATAACGCGTCAGAATGAA
Organism: Penaeus vannamei; assembly: GCF_042767895.1. Taxonomy (NCBI): domain Eukaryota; kingdom Metazoa; phylum Arthropoda; class Malacostraca; order Decapoda; family Penaeidae; genus Penaeus; species Penaeus vannamei. The sequence continues at coordinate 35,968,330 of NC_091559.1, read as the reverse complement.
AGGGCTGTGTCATTGTTTTAGAGGCACTTTATATGAATATAGGAGAAAATAGAGAGAGAGAGTGAGAGAGTGAGAGAGTGAGAGAGTGAGAGAGTGAGAGAGTGAGAGAGTGAGAGAGAGAGAGAGAGAGAGAGAGAGAGAGAGTGACAGAGTGAGAGAGTGAGAGAGTGAGAGAGAGAGAGAGAGAGAGAGAGAGAGAGAGAGAGAGAGAGAGAGAGAGAGAGAGAGAGAGAGAGAGAGAGAGAGAGAGAGAGAGAGAGAGTGTGTGTGTGTGTGTGAGAGAGAGAGAGAAGGAGGAAGGAGGGAGAGAGAGTTAGGAGAGTGCAAAGTCATGTTACACGAAACACTGTACTGGACTTGTGGAATATTATTAGATTAAGTGTGATTAAGAACACTCTCTTTTCATAGCTAGATTAAAACGTTTTAACAGATATGTTTTATACCGTCGGGTACTGTTCGAAGATAGTATACGCAATATACAAAGCTAACCTAATATTGCGAATAGTTTATTAACATAATACAGAATATAAAAGGGAAAAGTACACAGTATAAACAAAAATATAGATGATAAAATGTATAAACTTCAGTGTAAAATTCAACTATCCAGAAAAAAACATATAGCCATAATAGGAAACTAAAAGATAGAGAAAGAACAGGATGTGTTAATAATAATGAACACTGGCAATTGGGAACTTTAGGTAGATTTATTGAAAACAATTCTCACGCGCATTTTCCAGGCATGATAATTCCATGTGAGCCAAAAAAAAAGAGAAAAAAAGAAAAGAAAAAGGAAATGTTTTTACTGGACATCCCTGTTTCTAAATTCTAACGACCATTATTATTATAATTATTATTATTAGTATTTATGTTGTGTAGGTGTTTGATATATTTGAAATCTCGTTCGTCTTCGGTAAATATAATGCTCTTGTCAGGTTATCTTCAGTAAAGTACATTCGAATTGTATGTGTAAAAAGTGGTTTGTTACAACCTTTCAGTGTGAGACCGTAATGTGTTCAACAACGAACTTAGTTGTCTGTGCGAGAGGTGTTCTGTTATCAAATGTGTTAAACCTACAGTGTTTCTGCGTTTCCTGGCCATAACAAGCGAGACTTCTCCTTCAGTTATGTGTCTGACTGTCAGCTGGGTAGGAAGTATCGGGTAAAGCCAGTTCTTGTTCGTTAATGATTTAACCCTTTGGCTTATGGTGGCCTCGTAAATATGGCTCCTTGTGGAATGTCATTGACTTGACCGCGAACTGAATATGATACTACAAGGATCTGTATCAGTGGTTCCCTATCTTTTTTCATTCCGTGGCGCCCGACCATATGTAATAAACTCCATGGCCCTGTTCAGTGACTGTCATTTTTATCCATTTACTACAAGTTATGAATAGTGTAATGGTGTCGGTAGATATTGGACAAGAACGCTTCATAGGGAGAATCCAATTTATTGATATATGAGAGATAATTATACGTATAGATTTTTTTAAAGGTTTCATTAGCGAGATAAGGAAACACAGACGTCATCAGAGTACTTAAGAAAGGTGATTTTAATGTAATTCTTCAGTTGTGAATATTTTAATTGCATCTTCGACTCTATTGCCTTGGCGGAGGTATGCGGTTTCTGAGTACTTTTAGCTTAAAATGATTCTAACTTGCATCGAATGATACATTAAAGATATTAAAGTTTTGTTATCTTAAGAGAAAAAATCCATAACCTAATAATTTCATATTTGTAGCACAAACTCTCTTAGGTGTGCCACTTGCTATGAGAAAGTTAGGGGTCTGCTTATTAACTAATACAAAAAGTTGAGGCTAGTTTCTGTAAGGGCAGGAATGAGTGATTTCAGAGACCCTCACAACTTTAATAATACGGATTGTTAGTCTGATTGGACTTAGGAATCACACTCCTTCGCAGTTCAGTTATTACTAATGGTGCGGGAAAGTGTATACAGGGTGTTATCTTTCCTCAAGGCTTTAGTTACACGTTCAAAGACTTCTCAATCTGTTATCCATTTGAACTACTTGTTGGTTGTAATATATATATATATATATATATATATATATATATATATATATATATATATATATAAATACTCACACGCACACACACACACACACACAGACACACACACACACATATATATATATATATATATATATATATATATATATATATATATATATATGTATATATATATATATATATATATATATATATATATATATATATATATGAAAATCATATATATACATAAATAGATATTTGAATATATGTATATGTATATATATATATATATATATATATATATATATATATATATATATATATATATATATATATATAATATATATATATATGTATATGAATATATATATATATATATATATATATATATATATATATATATAAATTACGTATATATTATATAAATGATATATACATACATACATACATATATATATATGTATATATATATATATATATATATATATATATATATATATATTTATGTATATGTATATTCTATATGATACATATACATATATATAAATATATATATGTAATACATATATACATATATATAAAACATTATGTTCACATTTTATCAATAATAATAATCCACTTCATTATAGTAACAAGAACTGCCCTTGTGGATATTAGAGAACAATTAGACAAGAGTGCGCTCGCCTACCTGCAGTACAAGCCAGATTGCAACAGTGCCACTCATTGCACTTCTGAACGCAGGCGAAGCTGTAATTCACGCCCGGGTAACTGAGGTTGCCCACGAGCGAGTTCGTGACCTCGGCTGGGAGCGTTGGCGTCAGCTGCGAGCGTTTATTCAATTACTGATTTAGTTAACCATGATTTGATTTCAAGTTTGATTACTGATCTCGTCTTGTTCTGCAATGTGAAGGTAATCATATGTATACATATATGTGTACACTAGTACTGCAATTTTATATTTTTATCGTTGTCCTGTTCTTCAAATTAGGACAAACGTGTTTAAACCCATATGTACATTAGTACTCTACTAGTATTATCATTATATTTCATTACCTATCATTATTTGTACTGCAAAATGAGAACAAAAAAATGTACACATACATACATACAGAAGTGACTATTATGTGAAATGCGAAAGGACTCTTCCCTCATAACAGAGACTATAATATATACAAATACTCAATGTACCTTAATGTCCTCCTTACCCTGGATTCCGCCAGTCAGATCTAGTACGAGACTCAGATCAACCCTTTACGCCCTTGAGACTAGGCCTAGGTGCTCTATAATCTGCAGTTTGTCCAATTTCAGCAAAGTACAAGCTAGAAACTTAACACGGATGCTGGGGATTCCAATTCACCATTTATTAAATTCTAGTTAGCTCACATCTAATACTTTTATTTACCTTTATATATATATATGTATATATATATATATATATATATATATATATATATATATATATATATATATATAGAGAGAGAGAGAGAGAGAGAGAGAGAGAGAGAGAGAGAGCGAGAGAGAGAGAGAGAGAGAGAGAGAGAGAGAGAGAGAGAGAGAAATATATTCATCACATATATCTTCTATATTACCTTACACCACTTGATTTTTTAAAAGAAAATGTTATAATTTGGAGTTCTAGATGAGTTGCCCGTTCATACTTTTCTGACATTGGACGTATAATAACTTTTTGGTTTTCTTCCCAGATCCTACTTTTCTATTATAGGAAATATGGAACTATAT
>NC_091559.1:35936767-35954083 GCF_042767895.1 Penaeus vannamei | reverse complement strand
AAGAAAGAGAGGAAAAGAGAGGGGAAGAGAAGGAAAAAGAAAAACAGAGAGAGAAGAAAGGTAGAGGAAGGAATATAGGGAGAGAGGAGAAAGGTGCAGAAGAAAGGGAGAGGGGAGGAAAGGGAAGTAAAGGATAAGGAAGGAAGAAAGAGGAGAAGAAAGGGAAAAAAGACAATGAGAGAGGAAAGAAAAAGTGAAAGATGAGAGAAAAAACAGGAGAGAAAGGGAAGAGAAGAAATTGATGAAGGTAAAAGTAAAGAGCAAAAGAAAGAAGGAGAAGAGGAAGATAAAGTGAAGATGAAATTGAGGAAAATAGAATGAAAGAAAGAAGGAAATAGTTAAATAAAGTAAGGAAATAGATGAAGAAAGTAAGAGAGAAATAAAGGAAGAACTAAAAACGATAAAGAAGAGAGAAAGAGAGAGAGAGAGAGAGAGAGAGAAGGAGAGAGAGAGAGAGAGAGAGAGAGAGAGAGAGAGAGAGAGAGAGAGAGAGAGAGAGAGAATAGAAAAATTTTTAAGATTTAAGATTTGTTTTACAGTGGATATCTTGTTTCATTTTGCTTCTAAATCCCCCCCCCCCCCTGTGTGCAAGGAAAGGCCATCCACTGGCAGAGCGCGGGATCGAATGCAGGTCAGCAGGATTGCCAAGACCGTGAAACATACCGCTGTGCTACACCAGCACAGTTGCTTTATTTTGTGTGTGTGTGTGTATGTGTGTGTGTGTGAGAAAGTGGCTGTGTGTGTGTGTGTGTGTGTGTGTGTGTGTGTGTGTGTGTGTGTGTGTGTGTGTGTGTGTGTGTGTGTGTGTGTGTGTGTGTGTGTGTGTGTATGTGTGTGTGTGTGTGTGTGCTTCCATAATCTCCATCCCATCCCCACCCCATCACCCCAATCCCCCCAATCCCCTACCATCTGCCTCCCCCACTCTCCTCACCCCTCCTCTCTCCCCACCCCCCCATCATCTCCCCACCTCACTTCCCCTCCCACCCCATCTCCCTCCCTCCAACCCCATCTCCCTCTCCCCCCCCTACCCCCCCACCCTCACCCCAACACCACGCATAACTCCCAGTCATAGCATTCAGCACCGGCGGCGGCTTCTTCAGGAGGAGGAGCTATGAGGGGGGAAATGGCAGTCCCATTGCTAATCGTTCCCCCGGTTCTTCGTCGCTCGCTGAATCTCAATGAGGTTTTCCGGGCGAGGGGGTGGTGGGGGGTGGGGATGGGTGGGGGTGGGGGGTGGGGATGGGGTGGGGGGGCTCCAGGGGGGTGGCGTCTTGGGAGATGTCTTAGGGGCTGTGTTGGATGTTTTGTTTATTTATTTATTTATTTATTTATTATTGTTATTATTATTATCATTATTTCATTATCATCATCCTCATTATTATTATCATTATATTATTATTATTATCACAATGATGATCATTAGTGTTATTGTTATCATTATTATTATTATTACTATTGTTATTATTATTATCATCATTATTATTATCATTACTATTATTATTATTATTATCATTATCATTATCATTATTTTACAAAGTATTGAGATTACTGATTAATTAATTTAGTCCTTTTTTGAGATTTATGGACTTTCATATCAATTTGTTTTTGAATCTAGAATTATTAATTTCTTTCCTTCTAATTTTTTTTTTCATAAGGATCCTTTTTCCTTTTCTTATTTCCTTCTATCTATTTATCTACGTATTTCCTTCAATTTAATTAAGATCAGTGAATGATTTATGTTTTGATATCAGAGGGCGATAACTTGGGTAAATGTTTGTAAAGTTATTGTTTTTATCATTGTCGTTATTTTTATCTTTATTATTGGTATAGTCATTATTATTATTATCATTATTATTATCATTATCATTATTATTATTATTATTATTATTATTATTATTATTATTATTATTAATACTATTTTTACTACTACTACTATTATTATTATTATTATTGCTATTATCATAATTATTAGCCTTGTTGTTATCATTATAATTTTTACCATTATTATCATTTTCATTATTATTCTCATTATTGAAATCATCATCATCATTACCACTATTATTATTATTATTATTATTATTATCATTATTTCTATTGTTATTATCATTATTATTATTATTATTATTATTATTATTATTATTATCAGAACTACTGTTACTATCATCATCATCATCAACATTTTGTTAATTACACTATTTTTGGTAAATAGATAAAGAGAGAAAGACTAATAATTTGAAAGCTTAGAGTGCAACTTCCTGTAAGCTGTTATTAACTTAATTAATACGTATTTATCTTAATTCGTTAGCATAATTATCATTTCTAACTTCTGGTTCTTGATACAGTAATAATGGTAACATGATTGTCCATATCATTAGTACGATTAATAACATCCTTTGTTTGTTTTGATATAATTAGTGACAAGCAAGTTAACAACCCAGTTATGAATTGGACAATAAAAACATTATATAAATAATTTTTGTTAATTCGTTTTTGTTATTCATCTATTCTTTATTTCATTTATTAACAGAACACTTTAATGCGTTTATGAAATGTCCAAAAAAGTATATTTTTCATATATCGTAAAATTGATGTTGCTTATTAATTTCCTTGTTCTCGGAATAACATTAAGAGTTCATTGGCAAAAAAAAAAAAAAAAAAAAAAAAAAAAAAAAATAGAATTAGAATAAATAAATGAAAAAAAGTCATAGAGAAAAACAAAAAACCTTCACAGACCAAGAGATGTATTTATATTTCGAATAAATCCTAAGAAGTCCTCTACATCAGTTATTCTTTCGACCCGCACGAACCCTTCCCTCTTTCACCCCTCCCCCACACCCCTGCTACCCCCACCCCCACCTCCACCAACCCCACAGGCCACTCTTCCCTCTCTCACTCTCCCACCCCCCACCAACCTCACCCCACCCCCAACCCCACCACCCCCACCCCACTACCCCCACCCCCACCAACCCCACTACCCCCACCCCACAGGCCACTCTTCCCACTCCCACCAACCCCACCCCCACCCCACAGGCCGCTCTTCCCTCTCTCACCCCTAGCCCCACTCCCACCCACCACCCCCACTCCCCAACCCCCACTACCCCCACCAACCCCCACCCCCACCCCCCCTCAGAGCCAAGGTCAAGATAATCCGAAAGCTTCTTCTGCGAGATCAAAGGCGATGCAAGCCAGAAGCAACCCTCCGCAACGTACAGACGGCATTTGCAAGTCGTCAAAGGCGGGGAGACTCATCATGCCGTATTGTTGAGTGCCCGAGTCGGAGGCTGAGGGGGGGGGGTGAGGACGAGTTGGGGGGGCGAGTGGGGGGACGAGTATAGGGAAGGGGGGAGGATGAGTCGGAGGCTGAGGGGGCAGCGGGTGGGGGGGGGGGTGAGGACGAGTTGGGGGGGGCGAGTGGGGAGGGAAGGGTATAAGGAAGGGGGGGAGGATGAGGGATGGGGGGGGTGAGGACGAGTTGGGGGGGCGAGTGGGGAGGGGAAGAGTATAAGGAAGGGGGGAGGATGAGTCTGAGGTTGAGGGGGTATCGAGGGGGCGGAGTGGGGGGGGGCAGGTAGAGGAAGGGGGAGAGGACGAGAGAGGGGTGGGGGGCGAGTGAAGGTGAGGGCGGTGGAGAGGGGGGAGGACGAGTGGGGTGGGGACGAGTATAGGTAGGTGGGGGTAGGACTAGTGAGGAGTGGGGGGGCGCGTGAATGGGAGGGAGGTGGAGACGGGGGGGAGGATGAGTGGGGTGGGGACGACTGTAGGGGGGGGGGGTAGGGCGAGTATGGGGGACGAATGGGGGGAGGGGGCATGTGGAGGGAGCAGCGAGTGGGGGAGAGGGGCGTGTGAAGGGTGAGGGCGATTGCTATCAGGATGGGAATGTCCTTGTAGGTACAGACAGACGGGCAGACATGCGTACACATACGCATATGCACCCACACACACATACACACATGCATGTATATATGTACAATGTACAACTGTATGTATATACATGTATATATATATATATATATATATATATATATATATATATATATATATATATATATATATATATATATATATATATATATATAATATGATATCTATCTATCTATATATCTATATATATACGTACACATTTACATGAATATATATATATATATATATATATATATATATATATATATATATATATATATATATATATATATATATATATATATATATATATATATATATCTATATATTTAGTTATTTATTTATTTATACAAACATAAATACATGACACAAATATATTTACACATAATGGCTTAGATGAAAAGGTAGTAATTAATATCACTTTTTTGAAAGAAGGATCAGCTGATTGTGTGACGACACCGAAAATCCCGACTTGATTTAAACTCAATAAATTCTGGAATAATCTTAGGTTATTTAATCCTATGAATGCATAATTTTTACCAAGGCATAATCAGAAGTAATCAAATAGCTACATAATCAAAGCTAAATAGAAGGTGAATAAAACAAACCAACACACACATAAGTCGAACTTGAAGAAGCTTTGAGTATCTCGATGAAGGTCCTCAATTATTCACACAAGAAGAAGGTCATCTTGGGTGTTTATTCCCGCTTCAAAAAAAAAAAAAAAAAAAAAAATCTGAATTTTTATTTATGTATTTATTTATTTATTTATTTATTATTATTATTATTGTTATTATTATTATTATTATTATTATTATTATTATTATTATTATTATTATTATTATTATTATTATTATTATTATTATTATTATTATTATTATTAATATTATTATTATTATTATTATTATTATTATTATTATTATTATTATTATTATTATTACTTTTTACAGAAAAAAGGATCAAGTTTACCCTGAATCTTCGCTCTCTCAGAACAACAACAAAAGAAAAAGAAGAAAAAAAAAACATGCTGGATCTTTTCTCTCTCTGAACAAAAAGAACAATGGCAAAAAAACAATGAAAAAGACAGAGAAAATGAGAACAAGAATGAAAGAAAGAGGAGAGAACAAAAAAGTATACACATATTCACACACACACACACAAATGGGATAATGTAATAATGTAGTTCCTCAAAAAAGAAAAGAAAAAAAAGTCATAGTACTTGCTTCTCGCCCCACGCCCCGCCCCCCCCCCCCTCCCCCCTCCTGTAAGGTCTGCTTTTATCTGTCGTTCTTATTTACTTTTTTTTAAGCCCGAGCAATTAGTCATTTATTGTAGCTTCAAAGTCATTTAAAAAAATGATATTGAGAAACACAGCATAAGAGAGAAAAAAAATTTGTCACTGTAATGGAATCACATGAAAAAAAAAACACAAAAAGGTAAAAAGCATCAAATATAATGTGAGTAAAGCGAGAGAGAGAGAGAGAGAGAGAGAGAGAGAGAGAGAGAGAGAGAGAGAGAGAGAGAGAGAGAGAGAGAGAGAGAGAGAGAGAGAGAGAGAGAGAGAGAGAGAGAGAGAGATAGAGAGAGAGAGAGAAAAAAGACAGATACTTATTATTTGTCTGTCTGTTGTTGTCAGGTCACGAGCTCCGAGCCAACTGCCCGAGGACCTCAGGAGATGCTCCCACGAAATTTTTTCTTTGATTAATATTGTTCATTCGATTTACGGTTATTTTGATTTTCTGAGTGTTACGTCATCATGCCAAATGTATTTTCTGAAGCCTATATCAAGTCAGGTCACTTCTACTCATGTCAAATCTATTTTCTGAAGCCTATATCAAGTCAGATCACTTCTACTCATGACAAATCTATTTTATGAAGCCTATATCAAGCCAGGTCACCGAAGTTAATTTTTATGTATCTTGAAAAAAAAAAAAAAAAAAAAAAAAAAAAAAAAAAAAAAATATATATATATATATATATATATATATATATATATATATATATATATAAACATTTCTATGAAAAAAATAACAAACAAACACAAAATGCAAAGAATGACGGTTAATTTTAATGCATCTTGAAAATATACAAAAAAACAACAACATAACAAACCCAATACGAGAAGGATGACGGGAAGTCAGATCACTTCTACTCATGTCAAATCTAGTTTCTGAAGCCTATATCAAGTCAGATCACTTCTACTCATGTCAAATCTATTTTATGAAGCCTATATCAAGTCAGGTCACTTCTACTCATGTCAAATCTATTTTATGAAGCCTATATCAAGTCAGGTCACTTCTACTCATGTCAAATCTAGTTTCTGAAGCCTATATCAAGTCAGATCACTTCTACTCATGTCAAATCTATTTTATGAAGCCTATATCAAGTCAGGTCACTTCTACTCATGTCAAATCTATTTTCTGAAGCCTATATTAAGTCAGGTCACTTCTACTCATGTCAAATGTATTTTCTGAAGCCTATAACAAGTCAGGTCACTTCTACTCATGTCAAATGTATTTTCTGAAGCCTATAACAAGTCAGGTCACTTCTACTCATGTCAAATATATTTTCTGAAACCTATATCAAGTCAGGTCACTTCTACTCATGTCAAATGTATTTTCTGAAGCCTATAACAAGTCAGGTCACTTCTACTCATGTCAAATGTATTTTCTGAAGCCTATAACAAGTCAGATCACTTCTACTCATGTCAAATCTAGTTTCTGAAGCCTATATCAAGTCAGATCACTTCTACTCATGTCAAATGTATTTTCTGAAGCCTATATCAAGTCAGGTCACTTCTACTCATGACAAATCTATTTTCTGAAGTCTATATCAAGTCAGGTCACTTCTACTCATGACAAATCTATTTTCTGAAGCCTATATCAAGTCAGGTCACTTCTACTCATGTCAAATGTATTTTCTGAAGTCTATATCAAGTCAGGTCACTTCTACTCATGTCAAATGTATTTTCTGAAGCCTATATCAAGTCAGATCACTTCTACTCATGTCAAATATATTTTCTGAAGCCTATATCAAGTCAGGTCACTTCTACTCATGTCAAATGTATTTTCTGAAGCCTATATCAAGTCAGGTCACTTCTACTCATGTCAAATGTATTTTCTGAAGCCTATATCAAGTCAGGTCACTTCTACTCATGTCAAAATGTATTTTCTGAAGCCTATATCAAGTCAGATCACTTCTACTCTTGTCAAATCTATTTTCTGAAGCCTATATCAAGTCAGGTCACTTCTACTCATGTCAAATGTATTTTCTGAAGCCTATATCAAGTCAGATCACTTCTACTCATGTCAAATCTAGTTTCTGAAGCCTATATCAAGTCAGATCACTTCTACTCATGTCAAATCTAGTTTCTGAAGCCTATATCAAGTCAGGTCACTTCTACTCATGTCAAATGTATTTTCTGAAGTCTATATCAAGTCAGGTCACTTCTACTCATGACAAATCTATTTTCTGAAGCCTATATCAAGTCAGGTCACTTCTACTCATGTCAAATGTATTTTCTGAAGTCTATATCAAGTCAGGTCACTTCTACTTATGTCAAATGTATTTTCTGAAGTCTATATCAAGTCAGGTCACTTCTACTCATGTCAAATCTATTTTCTGAAGCCTATATCAAGTCAGATCACTTCTACTCATGTCAAATGTATTTTCTGAAGCCTATATCAAGTCAGATCACTTCTACTCATGTCAAATGTATTTTCTGAAGCCTATAACAAGTCAGGTCACTTCTACTCATGTCAAATGTATTTTCTGAAGCCTATATTAAGTCAGATCACTTCTACTCATGTCAAATGTATTTTCTGAAGCCTATATCAAGTCAGGTCACTTCTACTCATGTCAAATGTATTTTCTGAAGCCTATATCAAGTCAGGTCACTTCTACTCATGTCAAATGTATTTTCTGAAGCCTATAACAAGTCAGGTCACTTCTACTCATGTCAAATGTATTTTCTGAAGCCTATATTAAGTCAGGTCACTTCTACTCATGTCAAATGTATTTTCTGAAGCCTATATCAAGTCTGGTCACTTCTACTCATGTCAAATATATTTTCTGAAGCCTATATCAAGCCAGGTCACCGAAGTTAATTTTTATGTATCTTGAAAATATATATATATATATATATATATATATATATATATATATATATATATATATAAACATTACTATGAAAAAATAACAAAACACAAAATACAAAGAATGGCGGTTAATTTTAATACATCTTGAAAAAACAACAACATTTCTATGAAAAAATAACAAACATTTCTTTGAAAAAAATAATAAACACAAATCGAGAAGGATGGCGGGAAGTGACGTCAGCCTCGACGTCGCTTGTTCTCCGAGACGAGGTGGCGGTTGGCGCTCGTTCCTTCGGCTCCTCGAAGACGTTGAGCGGAGCGTCGTTGGGGACGGAACACAAAATAGGGCGCTGAGTCCCCCAGGCTTCAGAAAAGCTGTCTTACTAGCAAAAAAGAAAGAAAGAAAGAAAGAAAAAAGCTGTCTTACTAGCAAAAAAAAAAAAAAAAAAAAAAAAAAAGCTGTCTTACTAGGAAAAAAAAAAAAAAAAAAACTGTCTTACTAGCAAAAAAAAAAAAAAAAAAAAAAAAAAAAGCTGTCTTACTAGCAAAAAAAAAACTGTCTTACTAGCAAAAAAAAAAAAAAAAAACTGTCTTACTAGCAAAAAAAGCTGTCTTACTAGCAAAAAAAATGCTGTCTTACTAGCAAAAAAAGCTGTCTTACTAGCAAAAAAAGCTGTCTTACTAGCAAAAAAAAGCTGTCTTACTAGCAAAAAAAAGCTCTTACTAGCAAAAAAAAGCTCTTACTAGCAAAAAAAGCTGTCTTACTAGCAAAAAAAACTGTCTTACTAGCAAAAAAAAGCTGTCTTACTAGCAAAAAAAAAGCTGTCTTACTAGCAAAAAAAAGCTGTCTTACTAGCAAAAAAAAGCTGTCTTACTACCAAAAAAAGCTCTTACTAGCAAAAAAAGCTGTCTTACTAGCAAAAAAAGCTGTCTTACTAGCAAAAAAAGCTGTCTTACTAGCAAAAAAAAGCTGTCTTACTAGCAAAAAAAAGCTGTCTTACTAGCAAAAAAAAGCTGTCTTACTAGCAAAAAAAGCTGTCTTACTAGCAAAAAAAAAAGCTGTCTTACTAGCAAAAAAAAGCTGTCTTACTAGCAAAAAAAAAAAAAACAAAAAAAAAAAAAAACCCACAGACAACAAAAAAGCAGACAACACCAACATTAACAACAACAACAACCCCTCGAAGAAGTGTCTCCAAGAATCTTCAACCAAGGGAATCTTAGGGAGAGTGTGGTGTGGCGTGTGTACGTGAGTCAGCACCGAAGGACTTACCCGGAGTTAAGATCTTGGAGCCTCTTTGCAGCCCTAAGAAGCACCGCCACATCTTCAAAGAGGGGAAACTTAGCTGTTCTTGGAGTATAAGGGGATGAGGGCCGGGCGAGCTATTAATAAGACTGAACTATCTTGAATTTCTGTAGTGGACTGTAGTGAAAAAAAAGAAAAAAAAAATGTGCGTTCTATTCTTGAGTGGAAATAGTTCTATGGAGGATTCGTGTAACTCCTATTTCGAAATTCTGGTAAATATATATATATGTATATTGGGGACTGAAGTATCTATAGTGGACTGTAGGGAAAAAAAATGTGCGTGCTATTCTTGAGTGAAAATAGTTCTATGGAGGATTCGTGTATCTCCTATTTCGAAATTCTGGTAAAAATTGTATATTGGGGACTGAAGTATATCATATTTATATCCTTTTGAAGAACAGATCATCTCTTAAACTTTTCGAAATCAGAAGAAAAAAAATGAAAGTAAAAGTAATAAGAAAAAGTTACCCCTAAAATAAGAAAAATAGATAAATATATCAAAGGAAATAAAAATAAACAAATAAATAAAAGAATAGATAAATAAAAATGAATAGGAAATAAAAACAAATAAACAAATAAAAGAATAGATAAATAGAAACAAATAAACAAAGAAATAAGGATTAATGGAAAAAGTCCCCCCCCCAAAAAAAAAAATTAAATAGACAACAAGGCACCAAGTATCAGGGATCCCCTTGACTGACTTCCTCCAGGACCAACTCGATGAGCGTGGGAGGATAAGGGCCATTATTATTCTCCTCTGATGGATTAGGAGTATCCAATCTGTGGCCGAGACTGTGACGTAATGATCTCCGATAATGGCCAAGGATGAGATCAAGATTCATTAAGGGGATTCTGGGGCGGGCTCAGGAGGGCGTGAGGAAGCCGGGTTCACCTGCTTCCTCTCTGAGGTTGGAGGCGCACGCGCACACGCACACACACAGACACACATACAATCACAAACATACACACACAATCGAAAACACACACACGCAATCACAAACACACACGCAATCACAAACACACACATACAATCACAAAGACACACACACAATCACTAACGCACACAATCACAAAGACACACACATACACGCACACGCACATACAGTCGCAAACACACACACTCACACAATCACAGACACACACACACAATCACAAACACACAATCACACACACACAATCACACACACACAACCACAAACACACACACACACGCAATCACAAACACAACACAATCACAAACATACAATCACAAACACGCTTACACACAAATAAGATCTTTTGTAGTGTCATAGAGTCGTGCAGTGATGGTACACTCAGCTTTAGAGCAATATTAAAAAAAAATCTTATGCTAAAAGTTATGCAGATTATGTCGAAAGTTTAAATCACACACAAGGCGTCTCTGATTTTTTTCTACATGCAAAGAAAAAAAAAAAAAGAAATAAAAGAATAAAAAAAAAGAAATAAAAAAAATGACTAGCTAGAGAGAAAAAAATAAAGCAGTGTAACTAGGTGCACAATACTATTGTTAGCCAAGAAATGAACTTTTAGATACTGCATTTATATAGAAATTAAGATTATAGACATGCAGATATAGAGACATTTTCAAACTTCATTTTTTCCTACAGGAATTGAACTATCCATAGCCTATCCATTTTTTTCTTCCTTTTTTTCCAGCCACAAAATTATATTTCCTTCTGAGGCAACTGCATTCAAACGCAATACACTATTTAACTACAGCAATATTGCACTTAATCATTACATTGGGTAAGATAAGCACATTGAATATCAATCGTTTATGGTATACAGAACACACTGTATTCATGTGTGGAAAGTATAAGAAACAGGTTGAACAAGATCCACTCTTGGTTGTAAGAATATGAAAGGCTTACATATTTAGCAAGAAAGAATAACATTCTCACTTTTATTTAGCTACATGATGTTCTTATAGAAATATACATATATATATATATATATATATATATATATATATATATATATAGATAGATAGATAGATAGATAGATAGATAGATAGATAGATAGATAGATAGATAGATAGATAGATAGATAAATAGATAGATAGATAGATAGATAGATAGATAGATAGATAGATAGATAGATAGATAGATAGATAGATAGATAGATAGATAGATAGATAGATAGATAGATAGACAGGCAGACAGATAGATAGATAGGTAGACAGATAGATAGACAGACAGACAGACAGACAGACAGACAGACAGACAGACAGACAGATAGAGACAAACAGACAGACAGAGAAAGATAGAGATATAGATAGAGATAAAAATAGAAATAGAAATAGAAATAGAGATAGAGGTAGAGAAAGAGATATAGATAGAGAGTGAGATGGGGATAGGGATAGAGAGAGATAGAGGCTGAAAAAGTGAAAGAAAGAAAGAAAGAGAGAAAAGATGAGAGAGAAGGGGATGAACAGATAACAGATAACGAATAATTACTTAAATACCGTTGACAGATAGGTGAAAAATGTTTCCTGGTTAACCGGCTCAGAAACGAATTCCTGTAAGATGTATATCACCTTTGTGATTTCGTCAAGACATCCTCCAACGCTGATCAGTGTATTTCCAAATATGACAGTGTCAACAGCAGATCTAGGATATATCCTGCATGGCCCTTCACACATCCAAAACTGGCATATCCGTGTGGCATAGTCATATAAATCCATCTGGTATATTTTGGAACACGAAAGGCAACATCTATGACAGATTTCCAATAGATGTTTGTCACCAATACACTTGAAAACAACAACCTTATCAGCCATCTATCACAAACCAATGGAAAACCAATATAAAAACTCCCATTAAAGTTTAATTCGAATTTCAATAATCAATGCTAATCTCATTCGCTCCTTCGCTGTAGTTTCATTATTCCCCATTAGCATAACACGCTCTAATATCTTCAACTTTAATGTCTCTCTCTCTCTCTCTCTCTGTGTCTGTGTCTGTCTCTCTTTTTTTCTCGCTCTCTCTTTCACTCTCTCTCTCTGCCTCTGTTTGTGTCTGTGTCTGCCTGTCTCTCTCTCTCTCTTTCTGCCTCTGTCTGTCTGTCTGTCTCTGTCTCTCTCTCTCTGTCTGTCTGTCTGTCTCTCTCTCTCTCTCTCTCTCTCTCTCTCTCCCTCTCTCTCTCTCTCTCTCTCTCTCTCTCTCTCTCTCTCTCTCTCTCTCTCTCTCTCTCTCTCCCTCTCTCTCTCTTTTTCTTTTTCTCTCTGTAATGTTTTTTTTATAAAATGATACTCATGTTTCATTAATGTTTATATTATCTCTAGGAATTTCTTGAACAAAGGCAGGAAAAACATCAAATGAAATAACAAAGAAATTGCATTGTTCAGCTTGCATCTATGAACTGGAAGATGATAGCGACTGTGCTGATAAAGATGATAATAAGAAGGTTAATGGTGATAACGATGGTGGACAGAGCAATAATATGATGACGGTGATGATGTAAAGACAGAAATAGTTTTGATGAAACGAATAACTGTAATAGTGATAATTACAATTGGCAAAGGTAAATATTGGTGACGAATATGATGATAACGATAACGATGCTGAAAATAAAAACCATGATAAAGAAACTGAACTCTCACTCTCTCTTTATTTCTCTCTCTCTTTCTCTCTGTCTGCCTGTCTGTCTGTCTCTCTTTCTATCTCTCTCTCTGTCTCTTTCTTTCTCTCTCTCTCTATACCTCTCTCTGCCTCTGTCTTTGTCTCTGTCTGTCTGTCTCTTTCTCTCTCTGCCTCTGTCTCTGTCTGCCTGTCTCTCTCTCTCTCTCTCTACCTCTCTCTGCCTCTGCCTGTCTGTCTGTCTGTCTCTCTCTCTCTCTCTCTCTCTCTCTCTCTGTGCCTCTGTCCCTGCCTCTATCTCTCTCTCTCTCTCTCTCCCTTACCCTTTCATCCTTCACTGCCCCTTCCCAAACTTCAATCTTCTTTCCATTCATCTTGCAGCCGCTATTTGGTCATCCGTTTTTGTTCGGGAATTCTCTGCAATTTGTCGTGGTTAATGTTGCAAACCTTCTCTTGCATCCTCGTCGTCGCATTTTCTTTGCTCTACTTTCAATTTTAAGAATTTTCCTTCGCTTGTGTGTGTGTGTGTGTGTGTGTGTGTGTGTGTGTGTGTGTTTATGTATGAGTGTGTGTGTGTTTGTGTGAGTGTTTGTGTGTGTGTGCGTGCGTGTTTATGTATGGTTGTGTGTGTGTGTGTGTGTGTTTATGTATGTGTATGTGTGTATATTTTTGTGTGTGTTTATGTATGTGTGTGTGTATGTGTGCATGTGTGTTTATGTATGTGTGTGTTTGTGTATGTGTGTGTGTGTGTGTTTGTGTGAGTGTTTGTGTGTGTGCGTGCGTGTATGTGTGTTTTTGTTATTATACTTTTTATTATTGTCCTATTATTCTTATTATCATTATTATTCTTATTGTTATCATTATCATTATTATTAGTATTGTTATCATTACCATTATTATTACTATCATCAATATTATTACTATTATCATTATCATTATCATCATTGTTATTACTATTATCATTATTATTATTATGATCGTTATCATTATTATCACTATTATCTTTATTATCATTATTATCCAGTGTGAACGGTGAACAGCCACCCACTCTCTCTCTCTCTCCATGAACAAATTACTGTTCCATTTGCCTCTGAACTTGCTCTCGCCTTCACGCCCCTCCGCCCATCGCTAATTTCCATCGCTGCGGAAATAGTCGCTCGTAATAGTGAGGAAATTGAGGTGAAATTCTCCGCGTTCTTCAGGCTTCTCGTTCTGTTCTGGTGACTGGTCTGTGTTCTCTCCTGTTCTGCACAAGGGCTGGGTGGGCTTTTGGTGAGGAGTGTGTGGGTTTGTGTGGTTGTTTATTCGCTTGTGTGTTTAGTTATTTGTCGATCTGTTATCTGTTTATTTATCTTTTTTATCTATTCATCTATTTGTTCATCTATCTGTCTATCAATTTATTTACTTTTATATTTACTTATGTAAGAGTTTGCTCTATTTTTTTTTTTCTCTCTCTCTCTCTCTATCCCTCTCTCTCCCTCTCCCTCGCCCTCCCTCTCTCTCACACACCATTGTTCTTCATATTTGCGCATCGTATATATCTGCATATTCTTAACATCTGCTCATAATAAAATATATATCAACATGATACACATTCGCACACGATATATATTCGCACGTTGTTTATATCTGCACTCAGAACATTCACAAATCGTATATATTACCACGTCATATGATTCCGAGTATTAGGACATCCTTGATTACCCTTCTATCTCATATTCAGCTAAATCCTCTATTTGTCATTTATCAATCATTTAGACATTATGACATTTTGCCGTTCAGTCGGGATATATCTTTACAAAAGAATTAATGAGAGACAGTATATTTGTCACACATAAGCTTAAGTTCATTCATTTTACATTTATGCTTTGTGATATTCATGTTTCAATCGTGTTTAAAGAAAGTCAGGTATCTAATGTAATAAAATTATGATACATATTATTGTCAATGTAACTGTAGCTACCTGGGGTCGATTACTTGGTAGTCTAGAGTTTATAATGTGTAGTTATGGTAGTATTGGTGATAATAGTGGTAGGAGTTCTACTAGGATTACCTGTCATTGTAGCAACAAGTATAGTAGTCGTAGTAGTACTAGGAGGAAGAGTAATAGTATTGGGAATAACGGTAGTGCTAATAGTAATAATAGTAGCAGCAGTAGTAGTAATAGCAGTAGTAGCAGCAGCAGCAGTAGTAGTAGTAGTAGTAGTAGTAGTAGTAGTAGTAGTAGTAGTAGTAGTAGTAGTAGTAGTAGTAGTAGTAGTAGTAGTAATAGCAGTAGTAGCAGCAGCAGTAGTAGTAGTAGTAGTAGTAGTAGTAGTAGTAGTAGTAGTAGTAGTAGTAGTAGTAGTAGTAGTAGTAGTAGTAGTGGTAGTAGTAGTAGTAGTAGTAGCAGTAGTAGCAGCAGCAGTAGTAGTAGTAGTAGTAGTAGTAGTAGTAGTAGTAGTAGTAGTAGTAGTAGTAGAGGTAGTAGTAATAGCAGTGGTAGCAGTAGTAGTAATAGTAATAGTATTAGTAGTACTAGAAGTATTAATAGAATTAGTAGGATACGTAGTAGTAGTTGCAGTAGTACTAGTGGCAGTAGTAATGATAGTAGTGGTAATGGAAGTAGTAATAGCAATAGTATTGACATTAATAGTAGTTGTAATAATGATGGTAGTAATAGTAGTAGTAGCATTAGTAGTAGTAGTAGTAGTAATAATATAAGTAGTAGTAATAGTATCAATACTAATAATAGAAATAGTAGTAGTAATTGTGATAGTAAGAGTAGAATCAACAATACCTACCGTAGTTATAAAACTCGTCATAGACATAATTTCTACCATTAGAGTTGCAAGCATCAATAATTCTATAGTCACTTACAACACTACAAGGAACCATGAAATCGACAAACGAAACACTACTTATGAACTCATTACACCGCCCGCCACAATTTCTGGTGAGTGAAATCTAGTGTAATTAATCTCAACATGATTTCCATAGCATTTAATTATCTTTAATTGCCTTCAATTATTATTTCTTAGTTCAGTAACTGTTTCTGTTGCAGTTTGATGCGCTGATTTCAAAGATATTGTTTTTTTGTGCCACACGTCAGGTTTTCCGCAAGTCAACATGGGCAGATTTCCTAATTATGCAATTTCACGAAAATGAACCATTTCTGCTTTAATCTTTGAGAGAAAACGAATACGACTTTTTGGATGCAGTGAAATAAATATATTTAATAATTTAGTATTTTTATGATAATCAAGCTTCCTTTGAAAATAGAAAAAAAAATCGCAATTTTACTTTTTCCTGAAAAAAGGATTGTGAAGAATCAAGAAATTTGGAATTATTATCATATTCCTGGTGGGTGGGTCCCTTTACTTTATTTGGCCAATAAATTAAACACTAAAGGGCTTCCAGCTGTTTCTTTTGCGTGGGACAGTTCTTCTGGTCAGATTCTTTTTTGTTATCAGCTAGTAACATTGCGCAACCTAGAGTTAGATGTAAATCGTGATTTCGCAATGGCCACTGCCAGAAGGAATGTTTAAATAACACAGATGTTTTGTGTTACATCTGTGTATGTTTCACTGCATCCAAGCAGCGGCAGTGCATAAACGATGTTGTGAAAAAGGCTTACTATGCCTACTTTAAGATCAAACTTGGAGAGCAAGACAAGTCATGGGCTCCCCACACCGTTTGGCGATCTTGAAAATGGACAAAAGGTGACAGAAAAGGTTTGAAGTTTGGGATACCAATGGTTTTGCGAGATCCAAAATATAATTTCAACGACTGTTATTTCTGTCTTGTGAGTACTACTGGTTTCAAGTCAAAGAATAAATGACTATTGCAATACCCAAACCTTCCTTTAGCAATAAGACCAGTTTTCCATTCAGAAGAGATTCCCATACCAGATTTTAAGGAAATCCTAGGAAACGAAGATGATTTCGAGGATGATTGTGAGTTGGGTTTTGAAAACGAAACTGATACTTTTGAGCCACCTCCTCCAAAGAAACCAAGCATTTTTTATTAGTCTGAGTTGAATGATCTGGTCCGTGATTTAAATCTGTCAAAAGAGGTCTCTGAATTGTTAGCGTCTAGATTGAATGACAAGAACTTGCGCCATCCTGATACAAAAATCACTTTTTATCAACGAGAAAGAAGTTATTACGGTATTTCAGAGAAGATGGTGGTTCTGTGTATTGTCAAATTGTAACACAGGTCTTCTGAATGAAATGAGAGGAATTCAGTAGTGCTCCACCGAATGGCGTTTATCCATCGACAGCTCAAAAAGAAGTTTAAAATGTGTTGCTCCACAATGGCAATAAATATGGTTCGATTCCAATAGGACATTCAGTGACACGCAAGGAAGAGAAATGTGTTGCTACACAATGGCAATAAATATGGTTCAATTCTAATAGAACATTCAGTGACACGCAAGGAA
>NC_091559.1:35926767-35929267 GCF_042767895.1 Penaeus vannamei | reverse complement strand
GAACAGAGCATCAGCCATGAAAAGCCAGTGGGGACATGCAGACTATAATCAGGAGGAGAAATAAAAGAGGGAGAGGAGAGGGAGGGAGATAGGGAGGGAGAGGGAGAGGGAAGGAGGGAGGGAGGGAGAGGGAAGGAGGGAGGGAGGGAGGGAGAGGGAAGGAGGGAAGGAGAAGGAAGGAGGAGGGGAGGGAGGGAGAGGGGAGAGGGAAGAAGGGAAAGAGGGGAGGGAGGGAGAGAGAAAGAGATAGAGGGAGGGAGAGAGAGAAGGGAGAAAGAGAGAGAGAAGGGAGAAAGAGAAAGAGAGGGAAGGGGAGATAGATAGATAGATATATAGATAGAGAGAGAGAATTGAGAATTGGTGATTGCTGAAAGGGTAGGATTTTGGTTGGAAGCAAAGAGGATTACTGAAGGAGGAAGATGAGGTGGAAGGAGGGGAGGGCAAGGAGAGGGAGGAGAGGGAAGAGGGAAAGGAGGGGATTATGGAATAAGGATGAGGATGATGATGATGAGGTAGAAGACAAAAAGTCGAAAGGGGAGCAGGCAGACAAGGAGGTAGAAGAGTAGGTAGAAAAGGGAGAAATGGCAGAATATGGAGGAGAGGAGGAGGAGGAGGAGGAAGAAGAAGAAATGGTAGAGGACTAAGAAGAAAAGGAAAGGAGGAGGCAAAGGAAGATGGGGAAGAGGAGGAAGAAGAAGAAGAGGAGGAGAAGGAGGAAGAAGAAGAGGAGGAGGAGGAGGAGGATGAAGCAGAGAAGGAGGAGGAAGAAGAAGAAAGGGAGGAGGAGGAGGAAGAAGAAGAAGCGGAGGTTTGTTAAATCTACTCGTAATCTTTAATCTTCTTTATGCACTTTCCATATCTCTTGAATATTTTGAGTATATAAAGCCGCATTAACAAACGAGTTCTAGAAATTCCTTGAAAAAAAACACTTTGGCGAAGACATAAAAGAACAAGGCTACAAGTACATCAACATTCATTTTGTCTTTTTCCTTCACAATTTCTGTCTGCTTTTGTCCCGCGGGAAGCCCAAGTCACGCCGCCTTTACATGTCGGTAGACAATGCTACTACAACAACAACAAAAACTTCTTTTAGAAAAAAAAAAAAAACACACAAAAAATAAATTCCCCAAAATAACAAGGAAGGTACGATTTTTTTTCCTCCTTCTTCTTCTTCATCTTCATTCGTTTCTTAAATAACAAACCCTTTTCCATTATTCGAGGTTCTTGCCCAGTTTGCGCTCGGGAAAGAATGTGGGTTCTCAGGGTCTCTGATGAGAGGCCTCCCGAACCCGTGGGAAATAAGAGATAAGAGATAATTCCTTTTAAATATGGCGAATTCTAAATATAGGAGTACCCATACGCACACAAGACCCACACATACGCGCTCTTTCTCTTTCCTACTACTCCCTCTCTCGTTCTCTCTCTCTCTCTCTCTTTCTGTCTGTCTGTCTGTCTGTCTGTCTGTCTGTCTGTCTGTCTGTCTGTCTGTCTGCCTGTCTGTCTGTCTGTCTGTCTGTCTGTCTGTCTCTCTCTCTATTTTTCTTTTTTTTTCTCTCTCTCTGTCTCTGTCTTTGTCTCTCTCTCTCTCTTTGACATTTGAAAAAATGGAATGAAGTATTCTACGTTTGAATTTTAAAATTGACTCTGTCTCTGTCTCTTGCTCTCTTTCTTTCTTTCTTTTGCTGTCTCTGGCTCTGTCTCTGTCTGTCTGTCTGTCTCTGTCTCTCTCTCTCACACACACAGGGCAAATGCGAAAAATCTACGGCCGGCGTATTCAGGTTTCACTTACTCGACGAAGATCTCTCTTCCCTTCTATTCCTTACGTGTAGGGTTACGAATCCTACACAAATGGAATTCTCATAAGATACTAAGATATTGAGACTACAATATGGTACGTGGTTTCAAAAAAGAAAAAAAGAAAAAAAAAAGTAGAAAAGTTTCTGGTATATTTAAGTGAAGGTTGGATAAAGAGACTTGTGTATCTTATTAGTTACTTAAATGTACTTTATTTGTAGCAGTTCATTTTACCTTTTTGTGTGTTTTACTTGCTGTGAAGATTAATGTGTATGTTGTCTCTTTTATCAAGTTGACATATATACATATACATACATACATATACAGAGAGAGAGAGAGAGAGAGAGAGAGAGAGAGAGAGAGAGAGAGAGAGAGAGAGAGAGAGAGAGAGAGAGAGAGAGAGAGAGAGAGAGAGAGAGAGAGAGAGAGATAGTGAAAGAGAGAGAGAGATAAAAGATAGATAGAAAGATAGAGAGAGAGAGATAGTGAAAGAGAGAAAGAGACCGAGAGAGAAAGAAAGTAGAAAGAAAGAAAGAAGGGAGAGGGATTAGCTTGGCGAATCATCTCCCCGCTATCGGCTCTTTATTTGTTGCCGAGCACCGCGCCGCTAAGCCTAAACGGGAGCGAAACAGCGGAAATGGCACCTCCAAGAGAATACAGTGTCAGCAGGTGTCAGCATGTCTTAGTAGTTGGCTGGAGGTTTCAG
>NC_091559.1:35876767-35886767 GCF_042767895.1 Penaeus vannamei | reverse complement strand
CATCCCAATCATCATCATTTCATCATCATCATCACCATCATCATCATCATCTTTATCATCGTCATCACCATCATCCTCATCGTCATCATCATCTTTATCATCATCAGTCATCATCACCATCATCCTCATCATCACCATCATCCTCCTCATCACCATCATCATCATCATCGCCATCACATAATTTTTTTTTTTTTTTTTATCCACGCTCTCTCTTTATCCATCTTCCTCTTTACTTATATACATACCCACTTTACTTACATATTTACTTACAAGTGTATACATGCATGGATTGCAGACTTTCTTTACTTACATAGATATATTACAAACTTACTGTACTTACATTCTTTCTTTACTTACATACTCTCTCTACCTACATTACATACTCACTTTACCTGCATACATTACATACTCTTTTTACTTACACACATTGCACACTTTTCTACTTACATTCTTTACTTACGCACATTACGCACTCTCTCTACTTACATTACATACCCTCTTTACTAACATACATCACATACTCTATCTACTTACACAAATTACATAATCTATTTATTTACATTACATACTCTCTTTACCAACACACTTAACATACTCTCTTTACTAACACACAACACATACTATATTTACTTACATACATACATACTTTCTCTACCTACATTACATACTCTACTTGCACACATTTCATACTTTCTCTACTTACATTATATACTCTCCTTACTTACACATATTACATACTTTCTCTACCTACATTACATACTCTACTTACACACATTACATACTTTCTCTACTTACATTACATTACTTAAACACATTTCATACTTTCACTACTTACATTACATAGTCTCCTTACTTACACATATTACATACTTTCTCTACTTACATTACATTACTTACACACATTCCATACTTTCACTACTTACATTACATACTCTACTTGCACACATTTCATACTTTCTCTACTTACATTATATACTCTCCTTACTTACACATATTCCATACTTTCTCTACCTACATTACATTACTAACACACATTTCATACTTTCTCCACTTACATTATATACTCTCGTTACTTACACATATTACATACTTTCTCTACTTACATGACATTACTTACACACATTTCATACTTTCACTACTTACATTGTTGATACAGTGAAGATGATACGAGCGGATGAGTTTCCATAATAATATTCATCACCCATTTAACCCTTATCAATTTCTTTAATGATCCTTATATCCAACAAGTGATAAATCAGAAGGATTAATCTTCTAGGATAAAAGCACTTATCATTTAATTGGTGTTAGTAATCTATCATTGGACAGTATGTTGGTTCTGGGATTTTTTTTTGTGGATAGGTTTAGTATAAGGTTCTCGATTCCTTTTTTGACCTTTTGTTTCATTTTATTATTCATGTGTGTATCACCATCATAGTCATTACCACCACCAATACGATAATCACTACCTCCAACACAATCATCATCACCAACATCATCACAGTCACCACCACCACCACAATCATCAGTCATCACCACCACCATTACACTCATCACCACCATCATCACAGTCACCATCACCAACACAATAATCACCATCACCACCATCATCACAGTCACCACCACCACCACAATCCTCACAGTCATTATTACCACAATCACAGTCATCACCACCAACACAAGCATCACCACCAACACAATCATCACCACCACCACCAGTACAATCATCACCGCCAGCATCACTCACCACTCACCACCATCATCACTAGCAGCGTCCATAATCCCCTTTGACCATCCCATCACCACGCCATCACCATAATGGTCACCGACAAGACGATAAGTTACACAGTTACCCAATTATCCCAAACTTTCAGGAAATGACAATCAAAGAAAAAGTTACCTTAGTTTTTCATCTTCTTTCGGAAAGTTGAAAATATTACTACTGCTACACCCCCCCCCCCTCCCTCCTTCCCACCACTCCCCTATCCCCCTTCCCTGACATAGCAACAGTTGGGAGTTGGAGAGAGAGAGAAAGACAGAAAGGGAGAGAGAGAGATGGGAGGGTGGAGAGCGAGAGGGAGAGAGAGAGAGAGAGAGAGAGTGAGAGAGAGTGAGAGAGTGAGAGAGTGAGAGAGTGAGAGAGTGAGAGAGAGAGAGGTGGAGAGAGAGAGAGAGAGAGGTGGAGAGGGAGAGAGAGGTGGAGAGGGAGAGAGAGGTGGAGAGGGAGAGAGAGAGGGAAGAGAGAGAGAGAGAGAGAGAGAGAGAGAGAGAGAGAGATAGATAGAGAGAGAAAGAGAGAGAGAGAGAGAGAGAGAGAGAGAGAGAGAGAGAGAGGTGGAGAGATAGAAAGAAAGATAGCTAGATAGATAGAAAGAGAGAGAGCGAGAGAGACAGACAGACAGACATAGACATAAAGAAAAAGCAAGACACACAGAGACAGAGGCAAAAAAAGACAGCCTGAGACAAAGAGAGACAGAGACAGAGAGACAGAGAAAGACAGACATAAAGACACAGAGAGCGCCGTCTTTATATAAACCTTTGATCTAGGATTACAACCTTGACAGAAATGACCCGAAGAAAGAGAATATAACATGAACTCAAAGCCTGACGGATTTTTTTTTTTTTTGGAAAGAAAAGTAGTTTTAAATTTAGTACATCCTCTATGGCCCGGTTTCAATAATACTGTTGAAGCGCCATCGATCATAGGCGGAAAATAAATGTTTGAAAATTGTGTAGTGTTTCCTCCTTTTGAAGGATTCTCTGCTCTATGTTTATCTTTGTTCTTTGAAAATCATCTCTTTATTAGTATTCATGGTTATCATTGGTGTGCTTTTTAATGTTTATTATCTTTACTTAGAGAAAAACAACAACATTGTCATTGTTTCTTTTTTATAATGAATATTCTCTTATATTTGATCTTTGAAAATCACCTCTTTATTAGTATTCATGTTTATCATTGGTGTTTTTTTATGATTATCTTTATCCGAGAAAGAAAAACCATTGTCATTGTTTCTATCGTTTTATCATGAGTATAAATATGTTTAGATAATCGTTAGCATTTTCATCAACTTATCCTTATCATTACCTTTACCTTCATTATCACCATTATGATTTGATTATCATTATCATCAATATCATAATCGTCATTATCACTATTATCATCATTAACACTATCATCATTAATACTACCATTATTACTAAGTATTGTAATCACTACTATTACAAAACTATCATTATTGTATTTGCTGCTATAACAACATCAAGAAGGAAATTACACCAACTTAATGATGATAATAAGAGTAGTAGTAATCGAAATAATGATAATAATAACAATGATAACGATAATGATAATAATAACAATGATAACGTTCATGATAATAATAACAATGATAGCGATAATGATAATGTTATTACTACTAATAAAATCATTGTTCATAATAATAATAATAACAACAATAAAAATAATAACAATGATAATATTAATATTAGCAAAAACATCAATAACAACAATGATAACAATGATAATAGTAATACTGATAATAATAATATTAACATGATAATAATAATATTAACATGATAATGATAATATTAACATGATAATAATTATATTAAAATAGCAGTGGTAGTAGTAGTAACAGCAGTAAAATTAATAATAACGTATATTTATCATCAAGGTAAACGCGGTAGTGCATTACTCTAGATAATTGACAATGGAGATGGTAGTGAAAGGAGGTATATATAACAGAAGCGTGTGTGTATGTGTGTGTTTGTTTGTGTGTATGTGTGTGTATATATGTGTGTGCGTGTGTGTGTTTATTTGCGAGCGAGTATGTGCTTGTGTATGTGCGTGTGTATGTGTGTGCCTGTCTGTGTGTATCTGTGTCCGTGCGTGTGTGTATGTGCGCGTGTGTTTGCATGTGCAGGTATGTATGTATGTATGTATTTAACCTCTGCATTGGGTTTAATTCACCTGGTGTTACGTATGGATTATTCTTTACACTTGTAAAATTTACGTATAGCCAATAACCCCCAGGATTCAATCGGTGTTTCATGAGGATAACTATGTAGGTATATATAGATATACACTACGATAAAAAATGCAATATGTTATGTGGAGACATTTATCCTCGTCGATAACGTAATGGCAACAGTAATTAACTTATTTGAGAAAAAAATGTAAGCAAAAAAGATATCCAGTTCTGATTGTATTCCATTTATATACGTCTGTGATTTTATTAGTATAGAGTGCAAGAGTAGTAATAAACTCCATTGATAACAATAGATATTAAAGAGCAGGATCTAAAATAACATTTTAGAAGTGCTATAAGTGTAAGAGTAGTAATAGACTCCACTGATAACAATAGATATTAAAGAGCAGTATCTAAAATAGCACTTTAGAAGTTACACCCTAGAGGAAGAAGGAAGGTAAAGGCATAATAAAGAGAGAGAAAAGGGGCCTTAACTGAGCTAACCTGAATGTCATCAAAAGACGGATATGCATATAGTAATTAATAACTCAAAAGCATCAGATATCGAGGTACGCGCTGGTAAATCATCATTATGTTCCGGTCAAGAAAAAGTTAGTTGGTATATATCACATGGTGAATTTTGTATCACTTAACCTACAGAGAATTAGATACTAGCGTGGCAGAGAACGCCATGTGACAGCACGAACTACAGGGTGCTTGTTCTTACACCAGACGGCCTCCATCTACTGGTAATATTTGTCCGTACGATGCGAGAGAGAGCAGTTCCCACTTAATCACCTCTGATCAGATTGGAGTAACGGGCTTTACCTGTACAGCCTGCGACCCCCCCCCCCACCTCCTCATTCCGCCGCCGGGATTCGAGACTCGTCCGCTCTCCCTTCAGTGCCGTTTTGCGCGTCGTCACGGGAGGGTGTACCGCTCCCGCGTCGAACCTCTCTCGCTGCCGAGCTCTCTATTACGACGCATCCGGTCAGCGGCGGCGACCGATTCCTCAAGGTGCCCGGAGATGCCTGCCCGTTGGCCGAGACGAGACGATCTCCGTGGCATCGCGGGCCAAGGGGCATTACCAGTGTGAGCGTCGGAGGAGCACACGGCTTTGCGAAGCGTGGGACCTCGACGTTCCCATCTGCAAGAGCGAGAGAAACCGTGCTTCCTCCTCCACCTCTTCCGTAATACTGGCTCCTGTAGATACAGCACTGAGAATACACAAAAGCGAGATTAGTGGATGGAAATTAAAAGTTCGAAAGTGTCCGTAGGTGAGTGTGCCGGAACTATCCAGTTGTGTCTGTGTAAGGCTTTACCTCGAGTCTTTGGCCGGGCTAAAACGCACACATGTACACCCAAAAGCTTTCGCTGTGAATAAAGTTATACTAGATCCATCTAAGCTAAACAAACGTATGTGTGAGTGTCGCTTTGGTCATTCTTTTCCCTTCTTCCAAGTACCGAACGAGGTCGCGGTATAAATACGGTAGTTTTCGTAATGACCTCCCTCCGTTTCTGAATGTACAAACCATGAGAGATTGTTGGGAATGATGCTCGATCCTTAACGAACGGGGGAATGCAATCAAAGAATAGAAATTCATTTTTTATTGCCGATAAGAAGAGAGAAAAAACGATTCGTCACCGTAGAAGCTCAGGATTCTCCGTGACCTCCTTTGACCTAGGATTCCCAGATGACGTCACCATGGCTGGAGGAACGACTTTTCAACTGACTTAAGGTACAGTTCCGTTTAGTATCATCATTACTAATCATTTCTCCTTTCTTTCTAAACAATTTCATCTTACTTTTCCCCATCTCCCACTTCCACCCAGCTGGACGCACCGACATATTCACACCCAAGCGAAAATAACATCTGGAACCAAATATTTTTTCACGTTGTGTCATCAGAGAGCTATTTACCCCCTGATTAAATATTGCAAAACCCAGGACGTATTTGCAGGTTGGTCTTTATTTGCAATGGCCTCTGTGATGTTTGCGGGATTGGATTGATAAGGTCGATTAATTTTCCGATGCCTTTGTTATCCTGAGATTGCGTGCAAGGTATTGTAGTTTAAGAACGAGTGATTTATGGTTGTATATATGGGCCAATAAACACAAAGAGCGAAAGGTTGTTTAGTTTGTATGTTTTAGAATGATTAATATGATTGATTTGCGATTAGATGAAATTTCATAAATTGGATTGGGTCGAGAATTAGCATGTTTGAGGTTAATCATAAAAATGTTTAGAATTAACCAGATTTTTTTTTTAAAGATTGAACAGAAAAAATGTTTGTTAACCCCCCAAAATGCTTAGGAGTAATAAAAATACTGAATGTTTGAGATTAAGAAAAACAGTGCTTAAAATTATTTAATTAAAAACGTTTAAGATTGGCCAGAAAATGGAATTATTTAGAAAATTGCCGTAACGTGTATTCATGGTCTACACTCAACGATTAATGTTACCAATAAAATATATCAAGGCAATCATATTGATAAGTATAATGATATGTTATTATGAATTTCTAATTTTACTAATACTGTATAACTTATATATAACACGCCTAAGGTTCTTTGACCGTTCAGTATTATTTTTCCATTTATTTGTTTTATCATTAATCTCTTTCTTTGTGAATTTAACTTTTCTTGTTTATTTATTTATGAATTCATTACCCACCTTATCTTTTCTTTCACTTTCTTTCGAATTCTGTGATTTTCTTTTTTATCTTTTATCTTTTATCTTGTCTTTTCACTTCCTGTCTTTATTCTTCGTTTGTTTTATTGTATTTTGCCTTCCCATTCTTCATATATTGCTGTTTACGCTTCATTCGGGTTGTATCGAAAGGTTTCATAGGTTAGAATTTATGTGTGGTAGGCCTATGGTATTTTGTGTGTGTGTGTGTGTGTGTGTGTGTGTGTGTGTGTGTGTGTGTGTGTGTGTGTGTGTGTGTGTGTGTGTGTGTGTGTGTGTGTGTGTGTGTGTGTGTGTGTGTGTGTGTGTGTGTGTGTTTTCCTGATTAGTACATGTGTATACCTATTTACATGCGTGTAAAAGATATGTTTCTATGTATGCCAAGACAGGCTACAATACATATCACAGCCACCCATAAAGTGTATTTATAAAATAAAGAAAGAAGAAAGAAAGAAAGAAAGAAAGAGAGAAAGAAAGAAAGAAAGAAAGAAAGAAAGAAAGAAAGAGAGAAAGAAAGAAAGAAAGAAAGAAAGAAAGAAAGAAAGAAAGAGAGAGAGAAAGAAAGAAAGAAAGAAAGAAAGAAAGAAAGAAAGAAAGAAAGAAAGAAAGAGAGAGAGAAATAAAATACATGACTGTAAGAAGCAAAGTTTCCAGTAGATCGAGTATGACCTCAATCAAGAGGATCGAGGATGACATCAGTAAGGAATCGAGGATGACATCAATAAGGGATCGAGGATGACATCAATAAGGGATCGAGGATGACATCAATAAAGGGTCAAAGATGATATCAATTAGAATTCGAGGATTGCCTCAATAAAGGTTCGAGGATGACATGAACAGGGGATCGAGGATGACATCAATAAAGGTTCGAGGATGACATCAATAAAAGATGGAGGATGACATCAATTAGGATTCGAGGATAACATCAATAAGGGATTCGAGGATGACATCAATAAAGGTTCGAGGATGACATCAATAAGGGATCGAGGATGACATGAATAAGGGATCGAGGATGACATCAATAAGGGATCGAGGATGACATCGATAAGGGATCGAGGATGACATCAATAAAGGTTCGAGGATGACATCAATAAGGGATCGAGGATGACATCGATAAGGGATCGAGGATGACATCAATAAAGGTTCGAGGATGACATCAATAAGGGATCGAGGATGACATGAATAAGGGATCGAGGATGACATCAATAAGGGATCGAGGATGACATCGATAAGGGATCGAGGATGACATGGATAAGGGATCGAGGATGACATGAATAAGGGATCGAGGATGACATGAATAAGGGATCGAGGATGACATAAATAAGGGATCGAGGATGACATCAATAAGGGATCGAGGATGACATCAATAAGGGATCGAGGAAGACAAGAATAAGGGATCGAGGATGACATCAATAAGGGATCGAGGATGACATCAATTAGGATTCGAGGATGACATCGATAAGGGATCGAGGATGACATGAATAAGGGATCGAGGATGACATGAATAAGGGATCGAGGATGACATCAATAAAGGTTCGAGGATGACATCAATAAGGGATCGAGGATGACATCGATAAGGGATCGAGGATGACATGGATAAGGGATCGAGGATGACATCAATAAAGGTTCGAGGATGACATGAATAAGGGATCGAGGATGACATCAATAAGGGATCGAGGATGACATCGATAAGGGATCGAGGATGACATGGATAAGGGATCGAGGATGACATGAATAAGGGATCGAGGATGACATGAATAAGGGATCGAGGATGACATAAATAAGGGATCGAGGATGACATCAATAAGGGATCGAGGATGACATCAATAAGGGATCGAGGAAGACAAGAATAAGGGATCGAGGATGACATCAATAAGGGATCGAGGATGACATCAATTAGGATTCGAGGATGACATCGATAAGGGATCGAGGATGACATGAATAAGGGATCGAGGATGACATGAATAAGGGATCGAGGATGACATCAATAAAGGTTCGAGGATGACATCAATAAGGGATCGAGGATGACATCGATAAGGGATCGAGGATGACATGGATAAGGGATCGAGGATGACATGAATAAGGGATCGAGGATGACATGAATAAGGGATCGAGGATGACATAAATAAGGGATCGAGGATGACATCAATAAGGGATCGAGGAAGACAAGAATAAGGGATCGAGGATGACATCAATAAGGGATCGAGGATGACATCAATTAGGATTCGAGGATGACATCGATAAGGGATCGAGGATGACATCAATAAGGGATCGAGGATGACATCAATTAGGATTCGAGGATGACATCGATAAGGGATCGAGGATGACATGAATAAGGGATCGAGGATGACATGAATAAGGGATCGAGGATGACATCAATAAAGGTTCGAGGATGACATCAATAAGGGATCGAGGATGACATCGATAAGGGATCGAGGATGACATGGATAAGGGATCGAGGATGACATGAATAAGGGATCGAGGATGACATGAATAAGGGATCGAGGATGACATCAATAAGGGATCGAGGATGACATGAATAAGGGATCGAGGATGACATGAATAAGGGATCGAGGATGACATGAATAAGGGATCGAGGATGACATCAATAAGGGATCGAGGATGACATCAATAAGGGATCGAGGAAGACAAGAATAAGGGATCGAGGATGACATCAATAAGGGATCGAGGATGACATCAATTAGGATTCGAGGATGACATCGATAAGGGATCGAGGATGACATCAATAAAGGTTCGAGGATGACATCAATAAGGGATCGAGGATGACATAAATAAGGGATCGAGGATGACATCAATAAGGGATCGAGGATGACATGGATAAGGGATCGAGGATGACATGGATAAGGGATCGAGGATGACATGAATAAGGGATCGAGGATGACATCAATAAGGGATCGAGGATGACATGAATAAGGGATCGAGGATGACATCAATAAGGGATCGAGGATGACATCAATAAGGGATCGAGGATGACATCAATAAGGGATCGAGGATGACATGAATAAGGGATCGAGGATGACATCAATAAGGGATTCGAGGATGACATCAATAAGGGATCGAGGATGACATGAATAAGGGATCGAGGATGACATGAATAAGGGATCGAGGATGACATGAATAAGGGATCGAGGATGACATCAATAAGGGATTCGAGGATGACATCAATAAGGGATCGAGGATGACATGAATAAGGGATCGAGGATGACATCAATAAGGGATCGAGGATGACATCAATAAGGGATCGAGGATGACATGAATAAGGGATCGAGGATGACATGAATAAGGGATCGAGGATGACATCAATAAAGGATCGAGGATGACATG
>NC_091559.1:35866767-35869267 GCF_042767895.1 Penaeus vannamei | reverse complement strand
CCTCCCTTCTCACTTCTCCCTGTTCTTCTATATACTATTTTGCTCCCCCCTTTCCCCCTCTTTATTTATCTCTCTTTCCCTCCACTTCTCTTTCACTTTCTATCCGTAAAAGAAATTTTCCATGATCGCCTTCCTCCTCCCTCTCACCCCCTCTCCTCCCTCCCTATCCCCCTTCCTCCATCTACTCCCTCGCTCCCTTAAGAAGAAGAAGAAGAAAAAAAACTTCACGCTCCTTTTTCTCCTCCCTTTCACCTCCTCCACTCCTCCCTCCCTCCCCCCTCCTTCCTCCATCTTCTCCTTCGTTCTTTTCCCTCGCTCGTCCACTTTCCATCCCCTTAAAGAGAGAGAGAGAGAGAGAAAAAAAACTTTCTGTATTCCCCAAAACTCCCCCCCCCCAAAAAAAAAAAAAAAAAAAAAAAAAAAAAAACTCGGGGATCTCAAAAACGTGGGGCCACTCCAGAGCGCATCAAGAGACCAGCCTCCTCTTCGTCTTCAAGAAGTGACTTTCAAGAACGAGATTTTGCGAGAACGTATAAACATTTTGATGATTTGTTTGTTTGGGGTACGAGATTTTGCGAGAATGTGTAAATATGTTGAACTTTTCTTTGTGTGAGAAAGAGATCTTTGCGAGGATATGTAAATATTTTGATTGTTTCAGAAAGAGATATCTCGAGACTATAAGTATTTTGATGTTTTGTTTGAGAACAAGATTTTGCGAGACTAGATAAACATTTTGATTATTTGTTTGAGAATTTTGCGAGTGAAAGGGAGAAAGAGAGATTCAGTTTGTGTGCATGAGATAGACAGATAGATATATAGATAGGGATAGATAGATAGATTGATGTATAGATAAATAAATAGATAGATGGATAGATAAATAAATAGATAGATGGATAGATAAATAAATAGACAGATAGATAGACAGACAGAAATAGAAACAGATAAAAAATAAGAGAAAATATAAAAAGAGAAAAAGATACTCAAACAGGCAAATAAATAAATGAATAAACGTACAGACAGACAGGCAAATACATAAAAAATAAAAGACAGGTAGAAATACAGAAAAAAAATAGAAGTGCACAGACAAAAAAGACATAAATAGACAAGCAGATAGATAAAAGAAGAGAGAGAAAAGGAGTATATAGATTTTCATTCCAGTGCATTTCGGTTTCCATCCATATGACAGGTCCATCAACTGCACTGAATGATACACCATGAGCTCTGCGCTACGGGAAAATAATTTTGGTGGAGCATAATTCCAAAAAACTTAAATTGATTAGTACTTTCCAAATTATATCCAATAACTAATTATTGATTCGTTTAGTCTAGGCGATGGAGGATTATATTCATTCTGGAATTAATTATTTATTCCAATGATTAGAGTTATGGCGGGACTGAAATGATTTATTCAGAAAATGTGAAGAGATTGTAATTAATTATATTTCCAAATAATTTTGGATAGTTAAATCAAATAATTTTCCCGATTATGGACAATTAGTCCAATGAATTAATTGAAAGATGAATTCTCAATCCAAATTGATTTAGACAATAAAAAAGGCAAACTGATTCATTAATGTTTTACTTCACGGTTTGTCACTCTGTCCGTGTGTGTGTGTGTGTGTGTGTGTGTGTGTGTGTGTGTGTGTGTGTGTGTGTGTGTGTGTGTGTGTGTGTGTGTGTGTGTGTGTTTGTATGTGTGTGCGTGTAAAATTATCCATATTCTAAGACACTGTTTTGATTAAAGAGATGATAATTCTAGTAATAATAATAATAACACTGATAATAGGAATAATTATCATTATTATCACTCATTATCATTATTGTTATTATTATTACTACTACTACTACTAGCTACTATGACTACTGTTATCATTATCATTATCTTTATAATCATTAGTAGTATTACTGTTATTAATATCATCATCATCATCATAATCATTATCATTGGTATTATCAATGTTATAATCATTATTATTGATATTATCATAATCATCATCATTACCATCGTTATCATCATTGTCATTATTATCATTAATATTATCATTTCCCTTGTCATTATCATCATCATCATTACGAGGATAAAAATAATATCGATGATATTAGCGATCATTATGATTTAGGAAAATTTAATATAATCTGGATGACAGTGATACCAGCGATATAAGCGATGACAATGATAAGCAACAATGATAATGATAATAATAATGATAATGATAATAGTAATAATAATAATAATAATAATAATAATAATGATAATAATAATAATAATAATAATGATAATAATAATGGTAATAATTATCTTTTATCCTTTGTGTTTTAATTCAGGCAACCCCCCCCTCATCCCCATCTCCCCCCCCCCCATACCCCAACCCCCACCACCCCTTATGCAAAAGAACTCATTTTCTGAGACGTGAAAAGAGAAAAGAGTAAGGGGTAGGGGTTATGGATGGAGGGAGGGGAGGGGGAGGGGGAGGGGTAAGGGGTATAGAGGGAAAGGGGG
>NC_091559.1:35846767-35849267 GCF_042767895.1 Penaeus vannamei | reverse complement strand
AGACAGAGACAGAGATAGAGACAGAGAGCGAGCCAGCCAGAGCGAGAGAGAGAGAGAGAGAGAGAGAGAGAGAGAGAGAGAGAGAGAGAGAGAGAGAGAGAGACGAGAGAGAGAGAGAGAGAGAGAGAGAGAGAGAGAGAGAAAGCGAGAGCGAGAGAGAGAGAGAGAGAGAGAGAAAGAGAGAGAGAGAGAGAATCGTCGGAAAACGAAAGAATCTTTTAGAGCTCCCATAAATTGGGATGAAATGTATATGAATTTATGGTTTCACAGAAGAGCGATTATCTCGAGACGTGGAATGGGGGAGGGATGGGGAGGGGGAGGGAGGAAGGGAGAGGGGGAGGGGAAAGAGAGGAAGGGAGAGGGGGAAGGAAAGGGAGGAAGGGAGAGGGGAAGGAAAGGGAGGAAGGGAGAGGAAGGAAAAGGAGGAAGGGAGAGAGGGAGAAAGGGAGGAAAGGAGATTGGGGAGAGAAATGGAGAAGAGGAAATGGGGAGGGGAAGGGAGGAAGGGAGATTGGGAGAGGGGGAGAGGAAGGAGAGGGGGAGGGAGGAAGGGAGAGGGGGAGGGAAAGAGAGGAAGGGAGAGGGGGAGGGAGGAAGGGAAAGGGAGGAAGGGAGAGGGGGAAGGAGACTAGGAGGGGAAGGGAGGAAGGGAGACTGGGAGGGGAAGAGAGAAAGGGGAGAATGGGAAAGGAAAATGGAGAAGAGGAAGTGGGGAGGGGAACGGAGGAAGGGAGGAAGGGAGAAAGGGAGATTGGGGAGGGGAAGGGAGGAAGGGAGAATGAAAAACAAAAGGAAATAATAGATGAACTGTAAGGAATATTGGATGGGGAAGACAGATGACAGGAGGGAAGCGAAAAGGAAGAATGAAAATGGGGAAAAACAAGGAAAAGAGGGAGATAAAAAAAAACATGGATAAAGGTTAGATTAGAGAAGACGAAAATGAGAATAATACGAGAAAGAAGGAAGAGGACAAAAGGAAAGAAAATAGAGAGGAAGAGAAATATGATAAGTCTAAGCTAAAGAGACGGGAGACGAAAATAAGGAGATTAGAGAAAGGGAGACGGAAAAGAAAGAGATAAGTGGGAAGGGTTGAGATAAGGTAATGGGAGAGCATGGATTGAGGGAGAAGAAGAGAGATAATGAAGGGAGAGAAGGGGGAGAGAGTGAAAGAGAAGATGGTGGAGAATAAAAGGGAGAAAGTGGGGGAAAAGAGGAGAGAAAAAGAGGGAGAAGGAGAGAGAAGGCGGAGGGGGAAGAGGGGAGTAAATGGGGGAAAAGGAACGAAAGGAAGGAGAGGGGAGAAAATGAATCAAGGAAGGGAGATGAGAAGGAGAAGAAAAAGATGAGAAGGTATAAAGAGGGGAGGAGGAGGAGGAGGAAGAGTAGGAAGAGGAAGAAAGGAGGAGGAGGAGGAAGAGGAGGAGGAGGAGGAGGAGGAAGAGGAGGAAGAGGAGGAGAGATAAGGAAGACGAAGATAAAATACAGATCATAACAGGATGAAAAGGGGAGGAGGAGGGAGGAAGAAGGGAAAAATGAAGGGAAAGGAAGGAGGAGGATAAAGAGGAGAAGAAAGAGGAGGAGATGAAGATTAGGACGAAAAAAACAAAGATGGAATGGAAGCAAAGGGGGAAAAGGAGGCGAAAGAGAGGGGAAAGGAGGTAGGAGGAGGAAGAGGAGGAGGAAGAGATTAGGAAGACGAGGACGAAAGACAGATCATAGCGACGGCAGGATGAGCTATGCAATATTCATGATCCTTCGCCTTGCAATCTGCTGGCATTGTGGGAAGTGATACTGCGGAATCCTGCAATTGCAAATGCCGTGTTTTAATGTGATGTGTTATAGTGTATTACGTTGTTTGAAGGGGAACATAGGTAGATAGAGAGAGAGAGAGAGGGAGATAGATAGATAGATAGATAGATAGATAGATAGATAGATAGATAGATAGAGAGAGAGAGAGAGAGAGAGAGAGAGAGAGAGATAGATAGATAGATAGATAGATAGATAGATAGATAGATAGATAGATAGAGAGAGAGAGGGAGGGAGAGAGAGAGAGAAAAGAAAAAGAAGAAGAAGAAGAAGAGAGAGAGAGAGAGAGAGAGAGAAGAAGAAGAAGAGAGAGAGAGAGAGAGAGAGAGAGAGAGAAATAGATAGATAATAGATAGAAGAGAGAGAGAAGAGAAGAGAAGAAGAAGAAGAAGAAGAAAATAATGATAGAGAGGGAGGGAGAGGGAGAGGGAGAGGGAGAGGAGAGAGGGGAGAAGAGAAAGAAGAGAGGGAGAGGGAGAGGGAGAGGGAGAGAGGGAAGAGAGGAGAGGGAGAGGGAGAGGGAGAGGGAGAGAGAAGAAGAAGAAGAGAAGAAGAGAAGAAGAAGAAGAGAGAGAGAGAGAGAGAGAGAGAGAGAGAGAGAGAGAAGAGAGAGAGAGAGAGAGAAAGAAAGAAAGAAAGAAAGAAAGAAAGAAAGAAAGAGAGAGAGAGAGAGAGAGAGAGAGAGAGAGAGAGA
>NC_091559.1:35839267-35841767 GCF_042767895.1 Penaeus vannamei | reverse complement strand
TGTTTATTATTCTCTCGCCTCCCTCTTTTTCCTCCTCTACAGACACTTCTCTTTGGTTCCTCTTTCTCTCCCTCTCTTTCTTAGTCTTTACCCTATTCTTTTTATCTTTTATCTTTCCCTTCTCCCTTCTGTCTCCTCCCTTCCCTCTATTTTTCATTAATCTCTATTTCACTTCTGTTTCATCTTTTTATCTATTTCCCCTCTTACCCAATCCTTAATCTCTCTTCCCTTTCTCAGATTCCTTCCTGCCGTGCTTCTCCTACTTCCCTTCTTCTTATTCTTAAAAAATTATCAAATGGTAAACTCTAAGACCCTACCACACCCCCTCCCCCCATCCCTCCCACCTCTCCCATCTCCGTTTTCTTTCGCTATCTCACTCTCCTTCTTTTGCTTTCTGTGTTTCCCCACTTTTCTCTTACTCTCTCTCTCTCTCTCTCTCTCTCCCCCTCTGTCTGTCTTCCCCTCTCTGTCTGTCTTCTCTGTTCCCTCTCTCTCTCTCTCTCTCTCTCTCCGCCTTTCTTCTCTCTCTTCTCCGCCTTTTCTCTCTCTCTCTCTCTCTTTCACTCTTTCTCTCTCTCTCTCTCTCTCTAGTTCTCTCGGGCATAATTCCAAGGCCCCCTATCCCGGTTCTCCCTTTGGTGTCTTCCGGTGCATAATGTGGATCAGTGCCCCCCCCCCAAGTATGGCGTGATGCTGTAAATGAATAATTCTGTTTGTGTTTCTCTTTATCTTTTCTCTCGTGTTCTTCCTGGCTCTATATATTCCTTTTCTCTTCTCCTCCTTTCTCTCTTTCTCGTCCTTTCGCTTCTCTCTCTCTCTCCTCCTCCATCTCTCTTTCTCCCTTTTCTTCTCTCTTTCTCTTTCACTCTTTCTCTCTTTTTCTCTCTCTCTCTCTCTTTCTTTTTCTATCTTTTATCACTTTCTCTTCTTTCTTTCTCTCTCTCGATTTCTTTCCTTTTTCTCGCTTCCACCCTCACTCTTTCGCTTTCGCTGTCTCTATGTTTATCTCTGTCTGTCTCACGTTCTGTATGAACTTCTCTCTTCTTCTGCTTCCACATTCTCTCTCTCTGAATTTCTCCTTCACTCACCCTTTCTTTCTTCCATCTTATCTCCTTTCCTCTTTTCTTTTTACCCTCTATTCCGTTCTGCTTCATTCCACCTGTCTCTTATTTTCTCAATTTCTCCCTCACTCCCTTATCTTTCATTTTCTTCTTCTCCTTCCTTCTTTTCTTCCTCTTTTCCATCTTTCTAAATCTTATTATCTACTCCCCTCCTTCCACTCTCTTCTATCCTTCTCTCGAATTTCTCTTTCTCCCCTCTCTCCTTCTTCCTTTTCTCCAATCTTTCTTACTCCTCTTCTCTCTCTTCCCACTTTCCTTTCTTCCATCTCCCACTCTCCTCCTTCCTCCCACTCTCCCTACCTTCCACCCACCCTATCTCACCATCCCTTCCAACTCTTTCAATTTCACCCCCTCCCATTCTACCTTCTTCCCTAATCCCCAACCTCCTCCCGTCACCTTCCCCTACCTCTCCCCTACCTCTCTCCCCAATCTCCCTCACCCCCCACCCTCCCAATCTATCCTCCCAATTCCCTTCCCTTCCTACTTCCCCTCACCCTTCTCTTCAACCCCCACCCTCCCAATCTATCCTCCTCACTCCTTCCCAATCTTTCCTCTCCCCCTCTCATCCCCTCCCCTCTCCCCACCTTCCCCCCCATCTAAAAATTCTCAGCCCCCGTTCCCCGGAGAGGAAGCATCCCACCCAGCACAGAGGACCACCCAGGATCTCATTCGCATCGTCCTAATCCACATTTTTTTCCCCTGTCACTTGCGCTAACCGTCGCGCTGTTCGGGGTTGCTCGGCGCCTGTGACAACCGCACGGCTCATCTGCATATCCGCAATCAGTGCATCGGCGTATCGCTTATGCTAGCGTCGCCTAATTCGGGGGAAAAGGGAGGGAAAACAATGGCGAATTAGTCTCGTTGGAATGTTTTGTTTGTGAGAGAGGCCGGTGAGTGTGATTGGACGTGTGTGTGTGTGTTAGGGCGTGTGCGTTTGTGTATGCGTCAGTACGTTCGTGCGTGCACACATACACACACACACACACACACACACACATATGTATATTTATATATATATATGTATGTGTGTGTGTGTGTGTGTGAGAGAGAGAGAGAGAGAGAGAGAGAGAGAGAGAGAGAGAGAGAGAGAGAGGGAGGGAGAGGGAGGGAGGGAGGGAGGGAGGGAGGGAGAGAGAAACCCAATAAAAACCATAGCAGACAAAGACACAGACAGACAGACCGACAAACCCAAACAGACCGACACCCTCATGCAAATCAACGTCCTCTTCGCACGCAACACTTCCCCTCAAATCCCCTCATAAGCGCAGATTCTTCCCCGGCCAAAAATAGCGGCGCTCAAATGAGATTAACCTATTTTCGGCTGTCGCTTATTACGAGAGGCTCTCTCCCCCACTCCCCCCCCCCACCATCCCTCGCTG
>NC_091559.1:35829267-35834267 GCF_042767895.1 Penaeus vannamei | reverse complement strand
AGGCGAATACACACATACACACACACACACACACACACACACACACACACACACACACACACACACACACACACACACACACACACACACACACACACACACACACACACACACACACATGTACACATCCATACAAATAAACTCAGACATACCTTAAAGACTTTGCGGTTGCTGCTCTTTAGAAAATTTTATTTACATCTTGAAAGCTTCTTTACACTTGGTCCTTCGTATAGAGGTGACATCTCTCGTGGAAGCAAGACAGCGTGAGAAAAAAAATAGATTAAAATTCTGCGTGTGTGTCTATTCTTGTCTTTCTCTCTCTCTGCACTTTCCTTAAGATTCTTCGTTTACTTAGAAGACTGGAAAATAAAGGGATAAAAGGAAAGATGAAATAAAGGATAGAAATGGAAATAATAGAATAGAGTGAAGAATTGTGGTTGATTTTTAAAATAAATTTTGTATGTCTTTTATTCTTGTCTTTCTCTCTCTCTGCACTATCTTTAAGATTCTTCGTGTGTTTCTATTCTTGTCCCTTTTTTCTCTCTCTGCACCTCCTTTAAGATTCTTCGTGTGTTTCTATTCTTGTCTTTCTCTCTCTGCACTTTCCTTAGATTCTTCTTGTGTTTCTTTTTTGTCTTTTCTCTCTCTCTGCACTTCCTTTAAGATTCTTCGTGTGTTTTTTATTCTTGTCTTTCTCTCTCTCTGCACTTTCCTTGGGTTTTTTCTTGTGTTTCTATTCTTGTCTTTCTCTCTCTCTGCACTTTCCTTAAGATTCTTCTTGTGTTTCTATTCTTGTCCTTCTCTCTCTCTGCACTTTCCTTAAGATTCTTCGTGTGTTTCTATTCTTGTCTTTCTCTCTCTCTGCACTTCCTTTAAGATTCTTCTTGTGTTTCTATTCTTGTCTTTCTCTCTCTCTGTACTTTCCTTAAGATTCTTCTTGTGTTTCTATTCTTGTCCTTCTCTCTCTCTGCACCTCCTTTAATATTCTTCGTGTGTTTCTATTCTTGTCTTTCTCTCTCTCTGCACTTTCCTTAAGATTCTTCTTGTGTTTCTATTCTTGTCTTTCTCTCTCTCTCTGCACTTTCCTTAAGATTCTTCGTGTGTTTCTATTCTTGTCTTTCTCTCTCTCTCTGCACTTTCCTTAAGATTCTTCGTGTGTTTCTATTCTTGTCTTTCTCTCTCTCTGCTCTTTCCTTAAGATTCTTCGTGTGTTTCTATTCTTGTCTTTCTCTCTCTCTGCTCTTTCCTTAAGATTCTTCGTGTGTTTCTATTCTTGTCTTTCTCTCTCTCTGCTCTTTCCTTAAGATTCTTCGTGTGTTTCTATTCTTGTCTTTCTCTCTCTCTGCTCTTTCCTTAAGATTCTTCGTGTGTTTCTATTCTTGTCTTTCTCTCTCTCTGCTCTTTCCTTAAGATTCTTCGTGTGTTTCTATTCTTGTCTTTCTCTCTCTTTGCACTTTCCTTAAGATTCTTCGTGTTTCTATTCTTGTCTTTCTCTCTCTCTGCACTTTCCTCAAGATTCTTCGTGTGTTTCTATTCTTGTCTTTCTCTCTCTCTGCACTTTCCTTTAAATTCTTCGTGTGTTTCTATTCTTGTCTTTCTCTCTCTCTGCGCTTCCTTTAATATTCTTCGTGTTTCTATTCTCTCTCTCTGCACTTTCCTTAAGATTCTTCGTGTGTTTCTATTCTTGTCTTTCTCTCTCTCTGCACTTTCCTTGAGATTCTTCACGTGTTTCTATTCTTGTCTTTCTCTCTCTCTGCACTTTCCTTAAGATTCTTCGTGTGTTTCTATTCTTGTCTTTCTCTCTCTCTGCACTTTCCTTAAGATTCTTCTTGTGTTTCTATTCTTGTCTTTCTCTCTCTCTGCACTTCCTTTAAGATTCTTCGTGTGTTTCTATTCTTGTCTTTCTCTCTCTCTGCACTTTCCTTAAGATTCTTCTTGTGTTTCTATTCTTGTCTTTCTCTCTCTCTGCACTTTCCTTAAGATTCTTCGTGTGTTTCTATTCTTGTCTTTCTCTCTCTCTCTGCACTTTCGTTAAGATTCTTCGTGTGTTTCTATTCTTGTCTTTCTCTCTCTCTGCACTTTCCTTAAGATTCTTCACGTGTTTCTATTCTTGTCTTTCTCTCTCTCTGCACTTTCCTTAAGATTCTTCACGTGTTTCTATTCTTGTCTTTCTCTCTCTCTGCACTTTCCTTAAGATTCTTCACGTGTTTCTATTCTTGTCTTTCTCTCTCTCTGCACTTTCCTTGAGATTCTTCGTGTGTTTCTATTCTTGTCTTTCTCTCTCTCTCTGCACTTTCGTTAAGATTCTTCGTGTGTTTCTATTCTTGTCTTTCTCTCTCTCTCTGCACTTTCCTTAAGATTCTTCGTGTGTTTCTATTCTTGTCTTTCTCTCTCTCTGCACTTTCCTTGAGATTCTTCGTGTGTTTCTATTCTTGTCTTTCTCTCTCTCTGCACTTTCCTTAAGATTCTTCACGTGTTTCTATTCTTGTCTTTCTCTCTCTCTGCACTTTCCTTAAGATTCTTCACGTGTTTCTATTCTTGTCTTTCTCTCTCTCTGCACTCTCCTT
The DNA here is from genome assembly GCF_042767895.1 of Penaeus vannamei. NCBI lineage: Eukaryota > Metazoa > Arthropoda > Malacostraca > Decapoda > Penaeidae > Penaeus > Penaeus vannamei. The sequence goes on along the minus strand of NC_091559.1, from coordinate 35,831,700 downwards.
AAGATTCTTCGTGTGTTTCTATTCTTGTCTTTCTCTCTCTCTGCACTCTCCTTAAGATTCTTCGTGTGTTTCTATTCTTGTCTTTCTCTCTCTCTGCACTCTCCTTAAGATTCTTCGTGTGTTTCTATTCTTGTTTTTCTCTCTCTCTGCACTCTCCTTAAGATTCTTCGTGTGTTTCTATTCTTGTCTTTCTCTCTCTCTGCACTCTCCTTAAGATTCTTCGTGTGTTTCTATTCTTGTCTTTCTCTCTCTCTGCACTTTCCTTGAGATTCTTCACGTGTTTCTATTCTTGTCTTTCTCTCTCTCTGCACTTCCTTTAAGATTCTTCGTGTGTTTCTATTCTTGTCTTTCTCTCTCTCTGCACTTTCCTTAAGATTCTTCGTGTGTTTCTATTCTTGTCTTTCTCTCTCTCTGCACTTTCCTTAAGATTCTTCGTGTGTTTCTATTCTTGTCTTTCTCTCTCTCTGCACTTTCCTTAAGATTCTTCGTGTGTTTCTATTCTTGTCTTTCTCTCTCTCTGCACTTCCTTTAAGATTCTTCGTGTGTTTCTATTCTTGTCTTTCTCTCTCTCTGCACTTTTTTAAAATTCTTCGGTTTCTATTCTTGTCTTTTTTCTCTCTCTGCACTTTCCTGAAAATTCTTCTTGTTTTTTCTTGTCTTTCTCTCTCTCTGCATTTTCCCCTTAAATTCTTCACGTGTTTCTTTTCCCCTTTCTTTCTCTCTCTCTGCACTTTCCTTAAAATTCTTCACGTGTTTCTATTCTTGTCTTTCTCTCTCTCTGCACTTTCCTTAAGATTTTTCCCCTGTTTCTATTCTTGTTTTTTCTCTCTCTGCCCCTTAAAAATTCTTCTGTGTTTCTATTCTTGTCTTTCTCTCTCTGCACTTTCTTTAAGATTCTTCGTGTGTTTCTATTCTTGTCTTTCTCTCTTTTTGCACTTTCCTTTCTTCTTCTTCCTTTCCTTGCCTTGTTTTTGTTATTTTGACTCTCATATCTCCCTCGTTTAATCTTTCTTTAGGCTTAATCTCTTTCTGCTTCTGTTTTATGTTAACCCTCTTTTTTATCTAACTCTATCGTTCTCCCCATTCTTTGTAAATTCCTATTTATGTCTTTCTTTTTTTTTCTAAAACCACCAGGTTTCAAGGTCACGCCACTATCACTCTTGACATAAAAAAAAGTTTGAAGTTGGATACACGGCTTTTTCCAATACATTTTTTTTTTCAATGCATTTTCAAAGAATATGTTATCTTTCATCTCTTTATTCCTTTACTTATTTTTCCCTTATTTACATGAGACAAATCCGAAACAGAGCTTGAAATACTTTTTTTTTTCTTTTTTTATCCAACCATTAATCTAATCCATGCGTGGATATAGCTACCCCCCCCCCCGCCCCCCCATGTGCAATATTTTAAAAATTCCTTTCCTTATTTTTCATTTAATTCCAAAAGACAAATCCGAAACAGAGCTTGATTTTTTTTTTTTAATCCATTAATCTAATCCATGCGTGGATATCGCTACTCCCCCCCCACCCCACCCCGCCCCCCCTCCATGTGCAACCGGTAGATCAAAAGGACTGGAATCTCGACGGATACAACAGTACAGAGCGAAATACAGAGGAATTTGTTCACAATGGTGTCTGACGAGGGCGGCGGGGCGTGAACATTTCGAGCCCGGCCGACTAGCTTGCCTTCCTGCGAGGTCAAAAATAGGCATTTGCCAGCCAAGGTAATTGGCGAGAGGACATGACTGCATCGGCGCCGAATACATTCATACACACGCAGACACGGACGAACACACGCACATACACACTTAGATATATACATGCCTATGTAGAACATAAATTATGTATGTGTATGAGTGTCTCTGTGTGTGTGAGTATGTATATGTGTGTGTGTGCATACATATGCATTTATATATATATATATATATATATATATATATATATATATATATATATATATATATATATACATATATGTGTGTATGTGTGTGTTTGTGTGTGTGTGTGCGTGTATGCGTGTGTGTGTGTGTGTGTGTATGTGTGTGTGTGTGTGTGTGTGTATGTGTGTGTGTTTATATATGTATATATATATATATACATACATATATGTATATATATGTATGTATATATGCACATATATGTATAAATATATATATATATATATATTTATACATATATGTGCATATATACATACATATATATACATATATGTGTATATATATATATATATATATATATATATATATATATATATATATATATATATATGTGTGTGTGTGTGTGTGTGTGTGTGTGTGTGTGTGTGTGTGTGTGTGTGTGTGTGTGTGTGTGTTTATATATATATATATATATATATATTTATATATATATATATGTATATATATACATATATATATATATATATATAAACACACACACACACACACACACACAC
>NC_091559.1:35819116-35821616 GCF_042767895.1 Penaeus vannamei | reverse complement strand
TTCCTCTTCTCCCCCTTTTTTGGTGAGTTCTTCGTCTTCTTTTCTCTCTATCTTTTCTTTTCCTCTCTCTCATTTTCCGTTTTCTTTCCTTCCTTTTAGGGGCGACTTCGCTAAGTACCTCATTTCCCCTGTTCCTCTCTGTTTTCTATTCCTTCTGTTTTTTTATCTTCTTTTTTTGGTGTGTTCTTCGTTTTCTTTTCTGTCTATCTTTTCTTCTTCTCTCATTCTCCGTTTTCTTTCTTTCTTTTTAGGGGCGACTTCGCTAAGTACCTCCTTTCCCCTCTTCCTCTCTCTCTCTTTTTTTCCTTCTGTTTCTGTGTGTTCTTCGTTTTCTTTTCTCTCTATCGTTTCTTCTTTTCTCATTCTCCGTTTTCTTTCCTTCCTTTTAGGGGCGACTTCGCTAAGTACCTCCTTTCCCCTCTTCCTCTTCCTCTCCTTCCAAGACAAGGATCTCTCCCCTCTGTCTCCTTCAAGGAACTCTGGTCTTCATTTGTCACTCGGGAGGAGCTTTCCTTTCCCTGCTTCCTTGCTATTCTTCTCCTTCCCCTTTCTTCCCATTCCCGTATTTGCTGTTTCCTTTAATTTCTTTTTTCTTCTTTCTTCCTTTCTTTTTCTATTCTTGTGTTTCTTCCTTCCCCCACTTCCTTGCTATTCTTCTCCTCCCCTTTCTTCCCATTCTCGTATTTGCTGTTCTCTTTAATTTCCTTTTTTTTTGCTTTCTTTTCCTTACTTCTCCTTCTTTCTTCCTTTCTCTTTCTGTTCGTGTGTTTCTTTTATATCGCTCTTCCTTCCCCCACTTCCTTGCCATTCTTCTCCTCATTCTCGTATTTGCTGTTCTCTTTAATTCCCTTTTTTTTCTTCTTTCTTTCCTTACTTCTCCTTCTTTCTTCCTTTCTCTTTCTATTCTTGTGTTTCTTCCTTTCCCCACTTCCTAGCTATTTTTCTCCTCCCCTTCCTTCCCATTCTCGTATTTGCTGTTCTCTTTAATTTCCTTTTTCTTTTTTTTCCTTACTTCTCCTTCTTTCTTCCTTTCTCTTTCTGTTCGTGTGTTTCTTCCTTTCCCCACTTCCTCGCTATTCTTCTCCTCCCCTTCCTTCCCATTCTCGTATTTGCTGTTCTCTTCTAATTTCCTTTTTCTTTTTTTCTTCAATTCTCCTTCTCTTTCTTCCTTTCTCTTTCTGTTCGTGTGTTTCTTTATATCGCTCTTTCCTTCCCCCACTTCCTTGCCATTCTTCTCCTCATTCTCGTATTTGCTGTTCTCTTTTAATTCCATTTTTTCTTCTTTCTTTCCTTACTTCTCCTTCTTTCTTCCTTTCTCTTTCTATTCTTGTGTTTCTTCCTTCCCCCACTTCCTTGCTATTGCTTTCTCGTCTCTACTCATTCTCGTATTTGCTGTTCTCTTTAATTTCCTTTTTCTTCTTTTTTTCCTTCTCCTTCTTTCTTCCTTTCTCTTTCTATTCTTGTGTTTCTTCCTTTCCCCACTTCCTTGCTATTCTTCTCTCCCTTCTCCTCATTCCCGTATTTGCTGTTCCCTTTAATTCCTTTTTTATCCTTCATTTCCCTTCTACCCATGTTTTTTTTCTCGTTCTTCCCTCTCCTTTCGTCATTCTCGTATTTGCTCTCCTCTTTAATTTCCCCCTTCTTTCTGTACCTATTTATTTTTTCTCTCTTCTCTCCCTTTTCCTCATTCTCGTATTTTGTGTTTTTTCTATCTTTTCCTTTCCTTTCCCTTCTCTCAATTCATTTATTTTTTCTCTCTATTTTCCTTCTTCCTTTATTCCTATATTTCTTCTTTTCGTTCTTTTCTCCGTCTCTTTCTCCCTCTTCTTCTATTCCTCTTTTTCATCCTTTCTCTTTCCCTCTTCCTACATTTCTTCTCTTCCTCTTTTTGATTCACTTCTCTTTCCCTGTTCCTTCGTTTCTTCTTTTCTTCTTCTTTTTCTTCCCTTCTCTCTCTTTTCATGTATTTCTTCTCTTCCTCTTTTGTCTTCCCTCTCGTCTTCCTCTTTCTGTCTCCTTTTCACTTCTTCTAATGTTCTTTTCTCTCCGCTTCTCAAATGCTCACCAATCGTTATCTTTTTTTAATTTCTTTTTTTTATCATTATTTCTTTCTGTCCTCTAAGTTCTTTCCATATTATTCTCTCATTTTATTTCAATTTCCACCTCGTTCGTTTTCTCCTTTTACTTAGTTCACACATTCATTATTTTCTTTTTTCTCTCTTTCTCACTTTATTCATTTGTTTCTTTGCTTCTATCACCTTCTTATCTCCTTTTTTCCTCTTTATCTCCTCACTCCTTCTTCCTTTCTCATTCCTCCCTTCCTCCCACTTATTTTCGATTCTTTCTCTCCCCTTCTAGTTCCTCCCTCTCTTCTCTCTACTTTACCCGCCTTTGCTCTATTGCTCTATTCCTTGTCTTTCTCCTCCTCTCTTCCCTTCCTCCACTTTACCTTCTTATTCCGTAGCTCCCCTCATTCCCTTCATTTCCTCCTTCCTTCCTT
>NC_091559.1:35799116-35809116 GCF_042767895.1 Penaeus vannamei | reverse complement strand
ATCTCGTTTTTCCTATTTCTCTTTCTCGCTGTTCTTATTATTTCTTACATTCTTTTCCCTTCCTTTTCTCTTTTTCCACTTTTTTCCCTCTTCTTTGTCTACCTTTCTCTTTCCCCTTTCATACCTTTTCTTTTCCCTTTTCTTCTCCATCTCTGTTCGCCTTTTCTTATACCTAATCTTTTGCCTCTTTCCTTCGGTTCTCATACTTTCTCTTTTCTTTTTCTGTCCCCTCTCGTAACTTCTCTTCTTTCCATTCTTCTTTTCCCTCTTGCACATAACTTTTCTTTTTTCCACTTATTTCTCCTACTTCTCTCCTCCCCCTTCTCCATTCCCTCACATGTTTCCTCTTTTTTCCACCTATTTCTCCCACTTCTCTCCTCCCCTTCTCCATTCCACCTCACACATTTCCTCTTTTTCCCCTTCTTTTTCTACTCTCCCTCTCCTCCACCCTTCTCTATTTCCTCACACATTTCCTCTTTTCTCCCTCTTTTTCTCTCTCCTCTCTCTCACCAATTCCTTCTCCCTATTCCCTCACACATTTCCTCTTTTCCACCTATTCTCCTACTTCTCTCCTCCTCCCCTTCCTCTATTCCCTCACGTCTTTCATCTTTTTCCCTCTTTTTTCTCTCCCTCTCTCCACCCCTTCTCTATTCCCTCACATCTTTCCTCTTTTTCCACCTATTTCTCCCACTTCTCTCCTCCCCTTCTCTATTCCCTCACATCTTTCCTCTTTTTCCCTCTTTTTTCTCTCCCTCTCTCCACCCCTTTTCTATTCCCTCACACATTTCCTCTTTTTCCACCTATTTCTCTCACTTCACTCTTCCCCTCCTCTATTCCCTCACATCTTTCCTCTTTCCACCTATTTCTTTCACTTCTCTCCTCCCCTTCTCTATTCCTTCACATATTTCCTCTTTTTCCACCCTATTTCTTTCACTTCTCTCTCCCCCTTCTCTATTCCCTCACATATTTCCTCTTTTCCACCTCCACCTCTCTCCACTTCTCTCCTCTCCTTCTCTATTCCCTCCCTCTTTTTTCCCTTTTTTTTCTCCCTCTCTCCGCCCCTTCTCTATTCTCTCACATATTTCCTCTTTTTTCCACCTATTTCTTCTACTTCCTACATCCTCCCTTTCTCTATTCCCTCTTTTTCCCTATTTTTTTCTCTCCCTCTCTCCTCCCCTTCTCTATTCCCTCACATATTTCCTCTTTTTCCCTCTTTTTCTCTCTCCCACTCTCCTCCCCTTCTCTATTCGCTCACATATTTCCTCTTTTTCCACCTATTTCTCCCACTTCTCTCCTCCCCTTCTCTATTCCCTCACATATTTCCTCTTTATCCCTCTTTTCTTCTCTCCCTCTCTCCTCCCCTTCTCTCTTCCCTCACACATTTCCTCTTTTTCCACCTATTTTTCCCACTTCTCTCCTCCCCTTCTCTATTCCCTCCCTCTCTTTCCCTCTTTTTTTTCTCTCCCTCTCTCCACCCTCTCTTTCCCCTCGGTCCACCTGCGCGTCGACACCTGTTGGTTGCCATGACAACGCTGCAACCCCAAGGCAATACCATAGCGACCTGAGTTAAGAGTTAACGCGCCTTTTTCAAGAGCTCAGAGAAATTCCTGTAAAGATTAATTACTTTTTTGTGTGTCTTTCTTCATTTTCTGGTTTGTGTTCTGTGTTTTTATTTATCTATCTATCTGTCTATCTGTCTATCTATCTTCTACTTCCTTCTTTTCCAAGCTCTCTCACATACTCATTCTTTCTCTCTCTCTCATTCTCTCTTTCGCTCTCTCTCCCTCTCTCTCTCTCTCTCTCTTTCTCTCCCTCACTCTCCCTCCCTCCCTCCCTCCCTCTCTCTCTCTCTTTCTCTCTCTCTCTCTCTCTCTCTCTCTTTCTCTCTTTCTCTCCCTCACTCTCCTTCCCTCCCTCCCTCTCTCTCTCTCTCTTTCTCTCTCTCCCTCTCTCACTCCCTCCCTCCCCCCCTCTCTCTCTATCTTTCTCTTTATCTCTCTCTCTCTTTGTCTGTATGTGTGTGTGTGTGTCTGTCTGTCTGCCTGTCTTTCGTCTTGATGATGTGAAGAAGAAGACGAATAAAATAACCCCCAAAAATCAATAGATATAAAGGCAAAACATGATAAAAAAAAGATAAAATAAGGACAACCAACACACATTAAATAAAGGACATCGCATTACGGCAAAAAGGGAAAAAAGTAATAGAAAATGGGATTCTTCGATAACAATGATAATAATGACGATAAACAATGTGATAACAAGCAACACACAATGAAGTTAGAAAAGAAAGACAACAAAGACAATGAAAAAATAAGAAAATGACAAATACAGAAGCAAGAGAAAAAAATATATTAGAACAAGCAGGCTCAACAAAAACAATAAAAATAAACAAGAAGAAAATAACAAATAGACAAACAAACATACAAAATCAAATTAATTACAACCCAACACAATAAAGAGTACCTCCCCACCTCCCTCTCCCCCTATCCCACACACCCCCACTTACACAGACCCCCCCCCCCCCACTGATCCTACCCGCCTCCCCCTCCCTACCTACCTACCCCCCACACCTACACAGACCCCGTCCCCCACTGATCCAACCCCTCCCCTCAATAAACCCCCCCACCTACACAGACTCCGCCCCCCATGATCCAAAAAGGTGAAAATCATGGCAAAATTGGATTCCTCGCCGCCCATGTCTGCAGCTAATACCGATGTCGCCTTGAGCTTGCAACTTCCCAAATTGAAAATGTCTTTTGGCCTTGATGCTCCTCTGTTGCAAAGTCTTTCTCGCTCTCTCTCTCTCTCTCTCTGTCTCGCTCTCTCTTTCTTTCTCTCTCTCTCACTCTGCCTGATGTCAACGCTCTCTCTCTCTCTCTCTCTGTCTCTGTCTCGCTCTCTCTTTCTCTCTCTCTCTCTCTCTCTCTCTCTCTCTCTCTCTCTTCTCTCTCTCTCTCTCTCTCTCTCTCTCTCTCTCTCTCTTCTCTCTCTCTTCTCTCTCTCTCTCTCTCTCTCTCTCTCTCTCTCTCTCTCTCTCTCTCTCTCTCTCTCTCTCTCTCTCTCTCTCTTGCCTCCGTAATTAGCCTCGATCTTTGGGCTCCTCCTTTTAGCTATTTGTTTAAAGGGCTTATTCGTTTCTACGTTATTTAATTCAACATCTATTTATCTGTTTTGTGTGTTTTTGTTTAATATATCTTGTATGTTTGTTGATTTGTGTATTTAATTTTTTTTCTTATTCATTTATATTATCTTTTAAAAATCTATTTTGGCTTTCTTTTGTATGTGTACTTCGCACCCATTTTTTAGTCTCTCGTAAGTCTATCCGTTTCTTTATTTATTATCTGTCTTCATTCCTTAATTTCTTTGAATTCCTTTTTTTTTTTTGGGGGGGGGTAATTGAAGTTCCCTTTTCTCTCTCTGTCTTACTTCATTTCATAATACATATTATTCTGTTTTATCCTATGCCTTTATCTATGGTACCCCATCCTTAGGGGTGGGGGTGGGGGGGTCAATATATTTCGTTCTATAACTTGTATGTGATTTTTTGATGTATTATTTTTTATGTATGATTTTTTTTTCTTTTTTTTTTATCCGAATAGGAATGTATTTACTCTGATTCCATCTATTCATTTCTTTGCTATTTACCAAATTCATTCGTACTCTTATGCATCTGTGAAGCCCCTTATTCATGCATTGAGGAGGCAGTCTATCTTCGCAAATATATTTTCTTTCCTGAATTAATTAGAGGTGAATTAATGAGGAGAATCTTATGCTTTGGACAAATTCATCTTGGAGGAGGATGGATGAGGAGGCAGCGGAGATGAATTAATCCTCAAGATGAATGATTGGAGATGAGTAGGGCGGCATTATAGAAAATTGAGTATCTTCTCGAAATGAGTATGAATGAATCCTCAAGATGAATGATTGGAGATGAGTAGGACGGCATTATAGAAAATTGAGTATCTTCTCAAAATGAGTATGAATGAATCCTCAAGATGAATGAATGAATGAATGAATGGGGGTGAGTAAAATGGAGGTAATAGTGAATGGAGCATCTTCTCGAAATATGCCAAATCATGTTCTCTGATTGGTTAAAACAGCTTTTAAAGATGAGGTGATGAGTGTTCTGTTAGCCCATGGTGTGAGGGAAAGGTTGAATGAGGGACGAGTGGGTGCCTTTTGTTCTTAAGGGAGAAATTAGATCGCCAAGCATTATACGTTATTTATGAGGAAAACCTTTCCTGGTACGATCTTGAGGAGGTAAATATACAGCTACTTGGGATACACCCCCTCCTCTCTTCCGTCTCTCTCCTTCCCCCTCCCCCCTCTTGTACACGTTTCATTTCTCTCCCCCTCCCCTCCCTCCCAGCCCCTCCACCCAAACTGCACCTTTACTACCCTCCCCCTATCCTATCCACTTCCCCTTCCCCTCTCTCCTTCCCTCCCTCCCCTATCCTACCACTCCCCCTTCCCTCCCTCCCCTATTCTACCCACTCCCCCTTCCCTCTTTCTCCTTCCCTCCCTCCCCCTATCCTACCCACTCCCCCTTCCCTCTTTCTCCTTCCTCCCTCCCTCTCTCCCCCTACTCAGCCGCTCCACACACCTAACTCCTCCTTCTCCATCCCCTTCCTCCCCCCCCACCTCCTTCCCCTCCTACCAACCTCTACCCACCACCCCCATCTCCCAATCCTACTACCCTCCCCCTACACCTCCACCCACTCCGATACCCCCATTCCTACTCCTTCTCCTCTCCCTCTCCCTCTCCTCACTCCCCTCCCACCCACCCAAGGAGTATGCCCAGGTCGCAAGTGGCACTCCGAGCTCCCACGTAGCACTCCACTCCCCTCCTCCCCTGCGTGACACTGGTATAAGTATCGGGCAAGGAGCTGCTCTCAAGAACTATAAGGAGCGGCGTCGCGTGGAGTTTGATCTCGTATACGTGGTGTTCTGACTAGCTTCCTGCGTCTGTCTGGGGGTTTGGAATGCTCCTGTGTGACTGAGTTTGTTTTTTCTCTGTTGTTTTGGTGAGATTATGCATGGAGGAATCTATTGGGGGGATAGAGAGATAGATAGAGATACATAGATAGATAGATAGATAGATAGATAGATAGATAGATAGATAGATAGATAGATAGATAGATAGATAGATAGATAGATAGATAGATAGATAGAGATAGATAGCTAGATAGATGGATAGATAAGTAGATAGATAGATAGATAGAGAGAGACAGAGAGGAAAAAGGAGGAAGAAACAAAAGAAAGGAAAAATAATTATCCACAGAGAAAAGGGAGCATCAAGAAACAGACTGAAAGACAAAATCGAAAGGGATCTCTCTCTCTTTTTTCTATTTCTCTCCCTCCCTCTCTCTTTCTCTCTCTTCCTCCCTCCCCCCTTCTCCCTCTCTCTCTTCTTCCCTTCCACCCCCTCTCTTCCTCCTCCTGTCTCCGTCCCTCCATCCCTCCCTCCCTTCCTCGCTCCTCCTCCTCCCTCTTTCTCTTCCCCTCCCTTCTCCATCCCTCCCTCCATCTCCCTCCTCCTCTCTCCTCCTCCCTCCCTTCCCCTTCTCTTTCATTCTCTTCCTCTCCTTTTCTTCCCTCTCTTTCTCCCTCCCTTCCTCCATCTCCCTTTCCCACCCTCCCCCTCTCTTTCATTTCTTCCCTTCCTCCTCCTCCTCTTCCCCTCCCTCCCTTCCTTCCTCTTCTCCGTCCCTCTCTCCCTTCCCTCCTCTCTTTCATTCCCTCCCTCCTTCGTTCTCCTCTTCCTCCCCTTTTCCCCTCCCTCTCTTCCCTCCCTTCCTTCCCCTCTTCCCTCTCTTTCTCCCTCCCTCCCTCCATCCCTTCTTCCCTCCTTCCTCCTCTTCCTCCCTCCCTCCTTCCTTCATCGCCCGGCCATCCCGTAACTAATAATCTTCTTCCTAAGTTAGGCTCTCCCAAGAAACAAGAGATTAGATCACGGGAGTTCACAGGAACACTATATTGGTATGCCGAGGCCCTACGGACACGACACGACATACTATGGCATACTTGGATAGTTGAATAGTTTTAATGAATAGTTTTCCGTTCCTCCACAAAGCCGGCGGTCTGCGTGGATCTTCTCGGCAAACCAAAATGATAACAGAATTGTTTTGAAGAATAGGCTAGGGTGTGTTTGTCTCTCTCTGTCTCTCTCTTTTTTATGTTTTTTCTCCCTCCCTCTCTCTGTCTATATCTCTCTTTCTCTCTTCCTCCCTCCCTCCCTCCTCCCCCTCTCTCTTCTTCCCTTTCATCTTTCTCTCATTTTGATTAATAAACAGACAGGCAGACAAACAAAGAGACAGAGACATCCAGACAAACATACCCAGAAAGACAGACAGACAAAAACAGACAAACAGAAAGACAAAGAAACATGGAGAAAGCCATATGTATATATCATAAATCCAAATACAACTTAAATGATTTTTGTGTGTGTGTAGATAGAAAGACATCGACAGGAACACAGACAGATGGGTAGATAGAAAGATGATAATAAATAGATAGATAAATAGACATACAGATACATAGTAAAATAGATAAATACATAGACAAGCCAGATAGATACCTACACAGCTATACAGATTGACAAACAGATCAACAGATTCATCGACATAAAACACACACCATCACACGTAAACACATACATGCACACAATACATAAAAAAGGCATTTCCATAGTATGTATCCACGCGTCGACTACACATACCCTTCACGCATAAACACCGTATCTAGATATATAAGGTAAATGGGTTTCGAATGCAATCGTGCGCCTTCTATAACCATGCAACAGATGAACTAATGCAATAAAGCGCCGGTTTAATTGCTGCAAATTAGCGAAACGTCCCATTTGTGAATACATTAGAGGGATTTCAGTGTGACAGATTCCATTCATAAAGTATCTTTTTTTTTTTTTTTTTTTTAATATTACGTTGAAAGCGAACGTTGCAGGAATCTCGGTCTGGTGGAGGGATAGATTGATTGATAGGTAGGTAGGTAAGCAGGTAGGTAGGTAGGTAGATGAATAGATTGATAGATAGATAGAGAGAGTGAGAAAGAGAGAGAGAGAGAGAGAGTAGGAGTGAGAGAGTGAGAGAGTGAGAGAGTGAGAGTGAGAGAGAGAGAGAGAGAGAGAGAGAGAGAGAGAGAGACAGAGAGAGAGAGAGAGAGAGCGAGAGACGAGAGAGAGAGAGAGAGAGAGAGAGAGAGAGAGAGAGAGAGAGAGAGAGAGAGAGAGAGAGAGAGAGAGAGAGAGAGAGAGAGAGAGAGAGAGAGAGAGACTGAGTGAGTGAGTGAGAGAGAGAGAGATGGATAGATAGATAGGTGGATTGATGGATGGACTAATAGATAGATAGATAGATGTATATACAAGAAAGAAGAGAGAAGGGGAGAGAGAGAGAGAGAGAGAGAGAGAGAGAGAGAGAGAGAGAGAGAGAGAGAGAGAGAGAGAGAGAGAGAGAGAGAGAGAGAGAGAGAGAGAGAGTGAGAGAGAGAGAGAGAGAGAGAGAGAGAGAGAGAGAGAGAGGGACTGAGTGAGTGACTGAGAGAGAGAGAGATGGATAGATAGATAGATAGATAGATGGATGGATGGATGGACAGATAGATAGATAGATAATGTATATACAAGAGAGAAGAGAGAAGGGGAGAGAGAGAGAAAGAGAGAAAGAGAGAAAGAGAGAAAGAGAGAAAGAGAGAGAGAGAGAGAGAGAGAGAGAGAGAGAGAGAGAGAGAGAGAGAGAGAGAGAGAGAGAGAGAGAGAGAGAGAGAGAGAGAGAGAGAGAGAGAGAGAGAGAGACAGACAGACAGACAGACAGAGAGACAGACAGAGAGGCAGAGAGAGACAGAGACAGAGATAGAGATAGAGACAGACAGATAGAGAAAGACAGACCCAAAAAGACAGACAGACACAGACAAAAACCAGACAAACGGAAAGACAAAGAAACAAACAAACAGAGAGACAGACAAACAGACCAACAGACAGAAGGAGATGACGACGGTGACCTTGGAAGTCCCGAAATTCACTCGACCACAAGAGCGGTCTTTGAAGTCCATGAACTCACTTTGGCTCTCAGATTGACCTCGGTTATGAGACTCGGGCGCTAGAGCAGGCGGGGATAGGGTCATGACGAAGCAGAGTGACCTGGGGGAGGGGTGGTGGTAAGATGAAGCAATGAGGAATGGAATAATGATGGGGAGAAGAGGAAGAAGAAGAAAAAGAAGGAGAAGAAGAAGAAGAAAAAAAAGGAGAAGTAGAAGAAAAAGGAGGAGAAGAAGTAGAAGAAGAAAAAGAAGGAGAAGTAGAAGAAGAAAAAGAAGGAGAAGAAGTAGAAGAAAAAGGAGGAGAAGAAGAAGAAGCAAAAGAAGGAGAAGAAGTAGAAGAAAAAGAAGGAGAAGAAGAAGAAGCAAAAGAAGGAGAATAAGTAGAAGAAAAAGAAGGAGAAGAAGAAGAAGCAAAAGAAGGAGAATAAGTAGAAGAAAAAGGAGAAGTAGTAGTAGTAGTAGTAGTGGTAGTAGTAGTAGAAGAAGTAGTTGTAGAGGAATAAGAAAAAGAAGGAGAAGAAGAAGAAGAAGACGATGATGAAGAAGAGGAAGAAGAAGAAGAAGACGATGATGAAGAAGAGGAAGAAGAAGAAGAAGTAGTAGTAGTAATAGTAGTAGATGAAGAAGGAAAAAGGAGAAGAGTAGTAGTTGCAGAGGATGAAGAAAAAGAAGAAGAAGAAGGAAAAAGAAGGAGACGATGGAGAAGAAGAGGAAGAAGAAAAAGAAGAAGGAGAAGAAAAGGACGAAGAAAAAAAAAGAGGAAATGAAAAACAAGTTTCTCTGCAGAGTGAATAAAATAATAATGATAAGAAGTATAAGAAAGAAAAGAACTCGAAAAAGTCGAAAAAAATAGTAAAAGAAAAAGGAATGGAAGAAGAAGAAGAAAGAAGAAGAAGAAGAAAAGAAGAATTATTTGTGGGAAGTTTAGTTCATAATGAGTGGGCTTGAGGGATGTAAGAAACAGTTAATGAAGCAATAATAAAGAAGTAGTAGAGAAAGAAGAAGAAAGAGAAGTAATAGAAGGAGAAGAAGAGAACGAATAAGAATAAGAAAAATATGTAGAAGAAAAAAGAAGAAGAAGTAGAAGAAAGAAGAAGAAGAAGAAGTAGAAGAAAGAAGAAGAAGAAGAAGTAGAAGAAAGAAGAAGAAGAAGAAGAAGAAGAAAGAAGAAGAAGAAGTAGAAGAAAGAAGAAGAAAAAGAAGTAGAAGAAAGGGAAGAAGAAGAAGAAAAAATAGAAGAAAGAAGAAATAATATAAGAAAGAGAAGAAGTAGACGAAAGAGAGAAGGAAGAAGAAACAGTAAGAGAAAAAGAAAAAAGAAAAAAGGAGAAGAGGTACAAGACGAAGTAAAAGAAGAAGAAGAAGAAGATAAACAACTTTTTGTTCGAAGTTAGTTAATAACGAGATCGTATAGAGAAAGATAAAGACGAAGAAGAAGAAGAAGAAGGAAAGTAATTTCCTACAAATGAAACAAAGAAATGAAGAACCAAGAAGGCACGCGAATATGTCTGTCTGTCTGTCTGTCTGTCTATCTGTGTCTACTTGCCTTTTTCATTCGGTTTCTACTTGTTTGTCTGTCTCTCTTTGGCCGATTGTGTTTTTTCTGTCTTTCTGTCTGTCTGTCTCTGTCTATCTGCCTTTCTTTCTCTCTGTTTCTGTCTATCTGGCTTTCTCTCTGTCTCTGTTTATCTTTCTTTCTCTCATTCTCTGTTTATCTTTCTTTCTTTCTCTCATTCTCTGTTTATCTTTCTTTCTTTCTCTCATTCTCTGTTTATCTTTCTTTCTTTCTCTCATTCTCTGTTTATCTGCATTTCTTTTTCTCATTCTCTGTTTATGTCTTTCTTTCTCTCTGTTTCTGTCACGAGCAATAGTAATGGTAATAAATGATAATAATGATAAGGATGATAATTATAATGATAAGGATAATAAAACATTCTATGCGGGGATGTAA
>NC_091559.1:35776616-35779116 GCF_042767895.1 Penaeus vannamei | reverse complement strand
CCACATACTCACCACAAACACACATACACAAGCAAACGCACCACATACTCACCACAAACACACATACACACGCAAACACCACACTCACACACCCCCCCCCCCCCCCTCTCCCCTTCGCCCCCCTTACCCATTTCTCTACTTACATCCCTCTTTCGTATCACAAATATAAATCACAAGATTTCATTTCCAATAACCTCCAATACCTTTATATATATATAACCTTTCCTCCACATATACCTTGACCCTATATCGTAAAAAGTTAGACGGATATAAAGCATTTTCTGTAGTAAGGCAATTTCCACATCTTTCGAAACTCGAATTCTATGAGAAGTAGCAAACATTAAAAATTATTATATCGTGTCTATTTTTGTCTGTCGGGGGAGTGCACCTGATACTCCGTTTTTGATGCTGTTAATATTGATTTTATGGTTATTATTATCATTATCATTACTCTTATTATCGTTATTATCGTTATTATCATTATCATTACTCTTATTATCATTGTTATCATTATCATCATCATTTTCTTGATCACTATTATTATTATTATTATTATCACTATTAGTATCGTTATAATTATTATCATTATGATTGTTGTATTGCTATTATTATTATTATCATTTTTATTATTATCATTATCATTATTATTATTATTATTATTATTATTGTTATTATTACTATTATCACTGTTGTCTTATTTCTACTCTTATTATCAATATCATTATTACTATTGTTGTTATTACTATTATCATTATCCTTTCTATTATGATAATTACTATTATTATCATTATCATAATTATCATCGTTATTGTATTATTATGATAATCATTATTTATTACAAGTGTTTATTTCTAAAAAGTAGTAGTAGCAGTAATAGTAGTACTAGTAGTAGTAGCAGGAGTACATTATCTTGTTTGTTATCATTATTGAACCATAATGAACCATAAATAAGATATAAAGATAAATGAATAAATAAATAAGATATGAAAATAAATAAATAGATAGATAAGATATAGAAATAAATAAATGAATAAATAAAATATAGCAATAGATAAATAAATAAATAAGATATAGAAACTAGGATCGCCTATAATTATCATTACCGTCGCCAACATCCTATCAACAATCCTCAAACTGATACATCTGATCAATATATCCTTCCCCTCCACCCTCCCTCCCTCCCTCCCCTTCTCCTTCAATCATCACCACCCACCCTTCTTCTTCCCTCCCGCCGTTTCCCTACGGTTTATCTTCGGTTCTATCCCTCTTCCTCCCATCTATCAATTTTTTCTACACACGCCTAGCCCCAAAAAAAAAAAAAAAAAGAAAAAAAGAAAAAAAAAAGGAAGAATTCCTTCCCCCATCCCTCCTTTCTCCCCCCCTTTCCACTCCTTTCCCTTCCACCCTTCCCTCCCGATCACCACCTTTTATACACACGCCTAACCAACGTAAACAAACAAAACAAAACAAAAGAAAATCGAAGAACCCCCTCCTCCTCCATCCTTCCCCTCCCTCCCCTTTCCCCCCTTTTCCCCCCCTTACCATCCCCCACCCATCCCTCTCTCCCCCTCCATCCCTCCTCTCCCCCCCACCCTCGCCCTTCCCTCCCAATCCCCACCTGGGAGATCCTCAAGATCCTCCTTAATAAAACCCCCCATTCGCTCCCCACTTTACGCCGCAGGTTTATAATTACCCCTCCCTTCCCCTCCTCCCTCCCTCCCATCCCTCCCCTCCCCTCCCTCCTCCCTCCTCCTCCTCCTCCCTCCTCCCCTCCCCCCTCCTCCTCCCCTCCTCCTCCTCCCTCCTCCTCCCCCCTTTCCTTCCATCATTAGAGGATGTTAATCAACCCCTTTGTAGCCTCGGTCTGTATAGGTTAAGAGGTCTTCATTAGCCTTATGGTATTGTGTCCCGGTGTGTTATCTTCGGCTGTTAGCCCTCGTGGCGAAGAAGAGGAGGTTTAATCAGTTGCGGGGAGGTTGGAGGGGGAGGGGAAGGGTGGGGAGAGGGGGAGGAGGGGCGGAGAGAGAGAGGGGGAGGAGGGTGGAGAGGGGTGGGTGGGAAGTGGAAAGGGAGGAGAGAGAGAGAGAGAATGGAGGAGGGTGGAGAGGGGTGGGTGGGGGGTGAAAGGGGAGGAGAGGGTGGAGGTGGAGGGGGGATGGTGGAGAGGGGTGGGTGGGGGGGTGAAAGGGGAGGAGAGGGTGGGTGGGTGGGGAAGAAGGAGGTGGAGAAGGGTGGGTGGAGAAGGGTGGGTTGAGGAGGGAGGAGAGGGGGATGGGAGGAGGAAGGATCCAACAGATTGAGGATCATCTCACGGCATTCCCCATCCTCCCTTGTGGACTACCCCCCCTCCCCCTTTTAGGACTACCCCCTCCCCTAGGAGGACTACACCCCCCTTTTAGGACTACCCCCACCCCCCTTTGAAGACTACCCCCCCCTATGAGGACCCCTATTCCCACACCCCACTAAGGACTATGATGATAATGATGACAAAAAACACAAA
>NC_091559.1:35768914-35771414 GCF_042767895.1 Penaeus vannamei | reverse complement strand
CTGCTGCCGACACCACTACAACCAATATAACTACAACAGAATAAAAACGAAGGAAACATTGACCACGTTGATAATGATGATAACAAAGATAACACCAACATCAAGACCCGCAGAGAGAGCCAGGACCTGTTCACGGCTTCAAGAAATAGAATCAGATCTGAAGAAGAAGGATTTCCTCGCTCGTTCACAAGGAATGCGTGTTATTTACAGCGAGTAGCTCGTGGAATTGAAAAAAACACGTTTGGAATGAAGCTTAGATTACGAGTTTTTGGTTTGGCTTAGAGATTGGGGGAATGAGTGTAATGCATCTTTTTTTGTTTGTTTGTTTATGTTTTTTTTATGTACGGAATTGTTTATAGGCAGATGTACATGCATGCATAAAATAACACACGCGAACATACAATTGCAAACACATACATACTCGCTCATACACGGACACATGCAAATGAACACCCATACACACACACACACACAAACACACACACACACACACATGCACACACACACACACTCACATTCAAGAACTCACACACACACACTCACACTCAAGAACTCATACACACACATACAAACACTCGTTCACACACAGACACATCCACATGAACACACACACACACATACACCCAAACACAATCTCACACACACACAAACCTACACACACAGCTTCAGTTTTATTAGCTTCAACGGGGAACTCGGCCCCATCGCAGTTTCCAAGAATCTGCAATAAGCGACTTGCTTTTTTTCTTACAAGTTCTATTTTTCCCTCTAGAGAAGAAGGGGGAACGGAAGCTGTAAAAATATTCCCCGGGAAATTATTCAATTATAGTCTGATTAAATCCGCGGTTAATTCCTTATTGATAATCTCATTTCATCCTTCTTGTTCTCCTTCTCATTTTCTTGTTTTTTTTTCTTTGTCTCCTTCTTTTCTTGCTTTTTTTTCTTTGTCTTCTTCTTTTTTCTTCTTTCTCCTTCCTTTTTGTCTTTTTTCTTCTTTTTCTTATCCTTCTTTTTGTATCTTAGTTTTTCTTCCGTTTAACTATTTCTTCTTTTCTTCTTCTTTTCTTTTCTTCTCATTGTTGTTGTTGTTCTTCTTCTCCTTCCTTTACTTGTTCTTTTTCTTCTCCTTCTTCTCCCTGTTCTTTCTCCTTCTTCTTTTCCTTCTTTTTTCTTCTTCACCTTCTTCTCCCTCTTCCATCTTTCTTCTTCTTCTCCTTCTCCCCTTTCTTTCTTCCTCCTTTTCCTTTCCCTCTCTTTCTTCTTCATCTTCTTCTTTCCTCGGTATATTCACCTTCCATCTCTCTCGTCAGTTTATTAAAATTCTCCGATTCTTTGATTCCCATTGAACCATAAATCTGAAATACCACCAGTTCTTATAGAATAAAAAAAGGACTAAATCTATAAATTAAACCTTATAACATCTATATTAAATTATAGAATCTATAGAATCTACAAATTAAATCTTATAACATTTAAATCAAATTATAGAAACTACAAATTAAATCTCAGAACATCTAAATTAAATTATAGAATATGCAAATTAAATCTTATAAATTAGATTATAGGATCTACAAATTGAATCTTATAACATCTAAATTAAATAATAGAATCTACAAATTAAATCTTATAACATCTAAATTGAATTATAGAATCTACAAATTAAATCTTATAACATCTAAATTAAATAATAGAATCTACAAATTAAATCTTATAACATCTAAATTAAATAATAGAATCTACAAATTAAATCTTATAACATCTAAATTAAATTATAGAATCTACAAATTAAATCTTATAACATCTAAATTAAATTATAGAATCTACAAATTAAATCTTATAACATCTAAATTAAATTATAGAATCTACAAATTAAATCTTATAACATCTAAATTAAATTATAGAATCTACAAATTAAATCTTATAACGTCTGAATTAAATTAAATCTTATAGAATCTAAAAAGACATTAAATCTACACGACAAATGTTACAGCAAAAGGAACCGATAGATATAAGATGAACGATAGATAGGTGTCGTTACTTTTAATATTCTAATCGTTTCTTTTCTGTGTCTATCTATCTATCTGTGTATTCAGGTATCTGTTTATCTATGTATCTATGTATCTGTCTATCAATCTGTCTATCTATCTATTAATTTATCTAGATGTGAACGTATTTCTATCTATCTCTCTGTCTGTATGTCTGTCTATTTATATATCCACCTATTAATCTATTCTATCTGTTCTATCTATCTACCTGTCTATCTATCTGCCTATCTATCTATCTACCAGTCAATCAATCTATCTGAAAAAATATGAGAGGCCTGTCTGCCTCATAAAATTGCCCAACCTCCCGTGTTGTTGTAGTGAAATAATCCATATTTATTAAAGTTTTATTCAACTACCTGTCATTAATTCTGACATACTGGTAAACATGTCTATCTCTCGCGTCTGTCATTTCAGTGCGGAGGACTTTATAACGGTGATAGATAGATAGAGATAGATAG
>NC_091559.1:35753914-35756414 GCF_042767895.1 Penaeus vannamei | reverse complement strand
CTTTCTCTTGCATTTAAGACGTAATCAAAAAGTTACGTACTAGCATAAACTCATGATTATTATTTCTTATTATTATTTGATGTGTTTGTTATTGATTATCATCATTCTTATCATTATTATAATCATTATAATTATTATCGTTATTATCATTGTTATTATCATTATCGTTATTATCATTATCAGCATCGTTATTATCATTATCATCATCGTTATTATCATTATCATCATCGTTATTATCATTATCATTGTCGTTATTATCATCATCGTTATTATCATTATCATCATCGTTATTATCATTATCATCATCGTTATTATCATTATCATCATCGATATTATCATCATCGTTATTATCATTATCATCAACGTTATTATCATTATCATCAACGTTATTATCATTATCATCATCGTTATTATCATTATCATTATGCTTATTATCATTATCATCATCATTATTATCATTATCATCATCGTTATTATCATTATCATTAAGGTTATTATCATTATCATTAAGGTTATTATCATTATGATTATCGTTATTATCATTCTCATCATCTTTATTATCATTCTCATCATCGTTATTATCATTATAATCATCGTTATTATCATTATCATTGTCGTTATTATCATTATCATCATCGTTATTATCATTATCATTGTCGTTATTATCATTATCATCATCATTATTATAATTATCATCATCGTTATTATCATTATCATCATCGTTATTATCATTATCATCATCGTTATTATCATTATCATCATCGTTATTATCATTATCATTATGCTTATTATCATTATCATCATCGTTATTATTATCATCATCATTATTATCATTATCATCATCGTTTTTATCATTATCATTGTCGTTATTATCATTATCATCATCGTTATTATCATTATCATTATGCTTATTATCATTATCATCATCGTTATTATCATTATCATTATCGTTATTATCATTATCATTATGCTTAGTACCATCATCATCCTTATGATTATTATCATTATGATTATCACCATCGTTATTATCATTATCATTATCGTTATTATCATCATCATCCTCATCATTATTATCCTTACCATAAATTTCCAAAACACCCCTAAATTATACCTCAAAATTATGCAATACAGAAATCTTTAATAATTCCTTCCTGATTCTCCTTTAGCACTGTAATGACCCGATCCCATCCCCGTAAATTAATCAGCCGAAGTTTCCGATACGAGCAATTAAAACAATATAACTAATTACCCCTTAATTGGGGGTCATTTGCTATCCTGTTCTCTGTTATCAGATAAGAAATCCACTTCGATAAGGAACTGTGTTGTGAGAGGCTGATATGGTGACTTTTAAGGACGGACTCGAAGTGATGATGATGATGATGGTGGTGGTGGTGGTGATGGTGGTGGTGGTGATGATGGTGGTGGTGGTGGTGATGGTGATGATGATGATGGTTGTGGTGGTGATGGTGATGATGGTGGTGATGGTGATGATGATGATGATGGTGGTGATGGTGGTGGTGATGGTGATGATGATGAGGGTGGTGATGGTGGTGATGATGATGATGATGATGGTGGTGGTGATGGTGATGATGATGATTATTATTACGGTGTTGATGATGATGATGATGATGATGATGGTGGTGGTGATGGTGATGATGATGATGGGGATGGTGGTGGTGATGTTGGTGGTGGTGGTGATGGTGATGGTGGTGATGATGATGATGGTGGTGGTGGTGGTGGTGGTAATGGTGATGATGACGGTGGTGGTGGTGGTGATGGTGATGATGATGATGATGATGATGATGATTGATGATGATGATGACTGATGACGGTGGTGGTGATGGTGATGATGATGATGGTGGTGATGATGATGATGGTGATGGTGATGGTGGTGATGGTGATGATGATGATGATGGTGGTGGTGATACTTTGGTGATGATGATGGTGGTGATGGTGATGGTGATGGTGGTGGTGGTGGTGATGGTGATGATGATGGTGGTGATGGTGATGGTGGTGGTGGTGGTGATTAGGATGGTGGTGATGGTGATGATGGTGGTGGTGATCATGGTGTTGGTGTTGGTGATGATGATGATGGTGGTGGTGATGGTAATGATGGTGGTGATGATGATCGTGGTGTTGATGGTGGTGATGGTGATGGTGGTGATGATGGTAATGGTGGTGATGGTGGTGATGGTGATGTGATGATGGTGGTGATGCTGATGGTGATAATGGTGGTGATGGTGGTGGTGATGGTGATGTAGATGATGATGGTGATAGTGATGATGGTGATGGTGATGATAGTGGTGGTGATGATAATGGTGATAATGGTGGTGGTGGTGATAGTGATGGTGATAGTGATGATAATGGTGATGGTGGTGGTGATGGCGATGATGATGATGGTCGTGGTGGTGATGATGGTGGTGATGGTGATGTTGATGGTGGTGATGATGGTGGTGGTGATGGTGATAGTGGTGGTGATGGTGATGATGATGATGGCGAT
>NC_091559.1:35743914-35748914 GCF_042767895.1 Penaeus vannamei | reverse complement strand
CACCAACTGTTGTCGCGTTTTTAAAAAATATGTGGAGCAAGAATTATTTCTTTTTTATCAAATAGACTGCATGGACACGACCTTTTCCAATGAATACTATACTATCAGAACCGATGTTTTCTTTTCATCATGGTATATCGTTTATATAATTTTTATTTGTTTGGAAATGATACAGTAACTATTAAAAGGTAACAGGTAGTTGGTACGACTGTTCTGTTCCATACAAATGTATATGTGTGATTGGTAGACCTACAGTGCATGTGGGTTTATGTGTATTAAATTTATTTAAAGAGAATATACATATACATACTTACAGTGCATCTATGGAAGCTATATATGTATACATGTAAAACATATGCATGGAAGATTTTTAACGCATTCACGTGCATACACACACACACACACACACATACAAGCACACACACACACACACACACACACACACACACACACACATACACACACGCACACACACACACACACAAACACACACACATACAAACACACACAGACACACACATACAAGCACACACACATACAAACACATAAAAACAAACAAACCTACATACACCTGAGTCAACACAGGAATGAGAAGAAGAAGCACCTGTAGCCTCTTTCCTCAGAACCTTTTTTTTTATGCCTTTCTAATTCACCTTTTCTTCTTCTTTCTCTTCTTCTTCTCGCAGTTTTGCACGCATCCCGAAACGTCGGATAAGGTCAACTTCCAGACCTTCGCCAGGACCCGACCGCCCGACACACAGATCAGCAAGTCGGTGACGGCCATTCTCAAGCGCTTCAACTGGAGGAAGGTAAGGAAGAGAAAATTAAGTCGGGGAGGGGAGGGGGGAAGGTTGAAAGGGTGGGTGGAGGGAGGGGGGAGGAAGTGTGGGAAGGGAGGGGGGAGAGGAGGGAGGAGGGGAGGGAAAGGGTGGGAGATTGAGGGGGGATGGGATGGGTGGGTGGTAGGGAGAGGGGGAGGGGAGAGGGGAGGGGAGGAGGGGATAGGGTGGGGGGGAAGGGGGAGGGGAGGGAGGGAGGGAAAGGGTGGGTGGAGGGAGGAAGGAGGGAGAAAGGGTTGGTGGAGGGAAAGGGTGGGTGAAGGGGATGGGGAGGATGGATGGGAGGTTTGTGGGGGTGGGGGGAGAGGGAAGGATTGATGGAAGGGATGGGTGGATGGGGGAGGGGGATGGGGAGTAGGCGAGGGAGGGTTATGGGTGAAGGGGGAAGGGGGAGGAATGTTGGGAGAGTAGACACAGAAACTCACAGACTCACAGAGAGAGAGAGAGAGAGAGAGAGAGAGAGAGAGAGAGAGAGAGAGAGAGAGAGAGAGAGAGAGAGAGAGAGAGAGAGAGAGAGAGAGAGAGAGAGAGAGAGAGAGAGCGAGAGAGAGCGAGAGAGAGAGAGACAGAGAGAAAGCAGAGATAGAGACAAACAGAGACAGAGACAAACACAGACAGACAGACAGACAGAGAGCAGATACCCCCACTCTCATCCATATCTCGGTCCGGTATCAGACCTCAAGGCGAATCTCCCGTATCTCTTGTGCTCAGTCTCTGTCGGTCTCTCGAGGCTTATTGGCTCCTCTTTTCTCGTCTTTTCTCTTCATTTGGGAAAGAGGAAGTGGAAGAAGGAAGAGGTGGAGGATGGAAGTGGAGGAGGAGGTGGGGAGGTGCAGGAGGTGGGGAGGAGGGGTGGAGGGTGGAAGTGGAGGATGGAAGTGGAGGAGGAGGAAGTGGAAGAGGAAAGAGGTGGAGGATGGAAGTTGAGGAGGAAGTGGGGAGGAGGAGGGTGAAAGTGGAGGAAGGAAGTGGAGGAGGAGGAAGTGGAAGAGGAAAGAGGTGGAGGATGGAAGCGGAGGAGAAGGTGGAAAGGAGGTGGGGGAAACTGGTTCGAGTGTTTCAGTTAAAAACGACGGCATCTCCGGCTGACCCAATACAAAATAAACCTTTGACCGTAAACCTGACGTAACCTCTAGGTCAACACGTCCAGCAATTCCTACCTGGTTTGTGAAACGGTTCAGACACAATCTTGTCTTGCCGATCCAGCGACGCCACAGTGAAAGGCTAATCCAGGGGGACGCACAGACACGGATTCCATACAGCTGGAACATGTCACTATGGCAACAACTATGGCAACTTTTTTTTTTTAAGGGGAAGCATTACACAATAATTTAAGAAACACGTCACTATGGCAACAGTTTTTTTTTTTTTTTAGGGGAAACATTACACAATCATTTAAGAAACAATTCACTATGGCAACAGTTTTTTTAAGGGGAAACATTACACAATCATTTAAGAAACACGTCACTATGGCAACAGTTTTTTTAAGGGGAAGCATTACACAGCCATTTAAGAAACGCGTCAGTATGGCAACAGTTTTTTTTTAAGGGGAAACATTACACAATCATTTAAGAAACACGTCACTATGGCAACAGTTTTTTTTTTAAGGGGAAACATTACACAATAATTTAAGAAACACGTCACTATGGCAACAGTTTTTTTAAGGGGAAACATTACACAATCATTTAAGAAACACGTCACTATGGCAACAGTTTTTTTTAAGGGGAAACATTACACAATCATTTAAGAAACACGTCACTATGGCAACAGTTTTTTTTAAGGGGAAACATTACACATTTTTTTAAGGGGAAACATTACACAATAATTTAAGAAACACGTCACTATGGCAACAGTTTTTTTTAAGGGGAAACATTACACAATAATTTAAGAAACACGTCACTATGGCAACAGTTTTTTTAAGGGGAAACATTACACAATAATTTAAGAAACACGTCACTATGGCAACAGTTTTTTTTTTTTAAGGGGAAACATAACACAATAATTTACGAAATCCGTCACAATGGCAACAGTTTTTTCTTAAGGGGAAACATTACACAATAATTTAAGAAACACGTCACTATGGCAACAGTTTTTTTTAAGGGGAAACATTACACAATAATTTAAGAAACACGTCACTATGGCAACATTTTTTTAAAAGGAGAAACATTACACAATCACTTAAGAAACGTCACTATGGCAACAGTTTTCTTTTTTTTTAAGGGGAAACATTACACAATAATTTAAGAAACACGTCACTATGGCAACAGTTTTTTTTTTTAAGGGGAAACATTACACAATCATTTAAGAAACAATTCAGTATGGCAACAGTTGTTGTTTTTTAAGGGGAAACATTACATAATAATTTAAGAAACAATTCAGTATGGCAACAGTTGTTGTTTTTAAGGAGAAAAATTACACAATCATTTAAGAAACACGTCACTATGGCAACAGTTTTTTTTTTAAGGGGAAACATTACACAATGATTTTGGAAACACGTTACTATGGCAACAGTTGTTGTTTTTTAAGGGGAAACATTACACAATCATTTAAGACAGACTTTTATCATATACATGTTGATTAACAATAGAGAACAACTGAAAGGATAAAAAAAAAAACAGGCGAAAATATACATACAAAGAGCATTTAAATACCAACAATAGCGCACCACAAACAATAATTGAACTCAGCTCAGCAGTAAACTTTATTCGTAAAACAAAACCCAGAAGTTAAAATCATCTAACAATACGTACGTTTTTTGCGAATATCTTCTCTAAGACTTCATTAATCAGCAAAGGTTATTATTACGTGGCAGGTTGTAAAAACAAAAGAATCAGAGTTATCAAAGAACAAGTGTTTGAGATGAATAAACTATCAAAATGAACAGTATTAAGATTAAAGTAATATTAATAGATAGTAAAAAGTCTTAAATCATGTAAAATAAGGGATGACTTTTAATATACGTGTAGGGCTTTGTTTTCACGAAAGTAATCTTTCTTAAAAAGCCGTTACAGTAAAAAAAAAAAAAAAAATATATATATATATATATATATATATATATATATATATATATATATATATATATATATATATATATATATATATATATATAATATACTTGTAGGGGTTTGTTTTCACGGATGCAATCTATCTTAAAAAAGCCATTAAAGTAAAAGAAAATAAAACGAGTTCCCATCCATGTTTAGGCAGGACTTCATACATTGAATAAAGACAGATAAAATCCCGCACCTGTCACCTGGCTTATTCACCACGAAACCTAAGCAGGGAAACTCAGGGAAAAGAGTAATAGTTTTATTTAAACATTTGTAAAAAGGGAAAAAAAAAACATGGTTCGGCAGGAATAATAGTGTGGACATGTGCGGGAGAAGAGAAAGAAAGAAAGAGAGAGAGAGAGAGGGAGGGAGGGAGGGAGGGAGGGAGAGGGAGGAAGGGAGGGAGAGGGGAGGGGAGGGAGAGAGAGAGAGAGAGACAGACAGACAGAGACAGAGACAGAGACAGAGAGAGAGAGAGAGAGACAGAGACAGAGACAGAGACAGAGACAGAGACAGAGACAGAGACAGAGACAGAGACAGAGACAGAGACAGAGACAGAGAAAGAGAGATAGAGAGACAGAAAGAGAGAAAGAAGGATAGATAGAGGTAGATATAAAGACAAAGACAAAGAGAAAGACACAGAGAGAGAAGGAGAAATACAAACCGCCCACTAGATTATGCAGGTTCGAATCAGAACTCGAGACAAGGTATCGAATATGTCCAGGGGGCTCGTAGGCTATTAGAATAGGGGATTGGGGCTAGGTATAAGGACGCAGACAAGAAATAGAACGAATAGGAGATGAGCACAAGCCAAGAGATGGAAATGGAGGCAATAGACGAAGAGGAGAATAGTATGGAGGGGAAAAATGAAATGGAAGAAGAAAAACGAAAAAAAGGATGAATGTAAACGAAAGAAGTGAATGAGAAAGAACGAGAGATAGATAGATAGATAGATAGATTGATAGAGAGATATATAGATAGATAGAGAGAGAGAGAGAGAGAGAGAGAGAAAGAAAGGGAGAGATAGATAGATAGATAGATAGATAGAGAGAGAGACGGCAGTGAAAAAAGTGGAGGTGAAAAGAATAAAGGTAAAGTGGGAGACTACAAC
>NC_091559.1:35693914-35696414 GCF_042767895.1 Penaeus vannamei | reverse complement strand
AAAAAGAGAGAGAGAGAGAAAAAAAAAAGATTTAATTGCAAACCCAGGCACCACTTATTCGCCCTCACATTCCAGAGTCTCCCGCGTAGTGAAGAAGAAAATAAGAATAAAAATGCGGTCCTTCCAGCTCTCCTTTGTGGCCTCCAGACGCACAGCAAGTCCTCAGTCAGTTCTGATAATAACGGGGAAGGACTTAACTGCAGAGCACACCGACTCTCATGCTGCAAATTTTAGGCATTTATCGTGAACCTTCCTAGTTCCTGGGTCTTACTAGATATAAAGATGTTTATTAGATAAATTGATATAATAAGTTAATATGTATACAAATGAACGATAATAATGTTAAGAATTAAATACTAACATTGTAGAAACGTACTATAAGAACATAAGTATTTCATTTAAGCTCATGGCAAGAAAAAACAACCACAGGTTATTATTAAACTAGACAATTCAACAGATTAAAAAGACAAGAAAATGAGTTGGCGTTTGTCAAAGAAATCCAATTCCAAAGATTAAAGAAAGGATATTTCAAGAGTAAGATTATTAATCAGTTAACGAGATACATCATGAACTTGAGATGAGAATTTCGAATAGTGATTATGACAGTAATGACAAAATCAGTGCAGTAGATTTATCATTTCCATCCCTTCATTAAAGACTTCATTATCTATATTCATTAATATCCTAATGAATGTTTCCTCATCTAATTTCTGTAACGTATCCGCGGACTAATGGATGTTGCAACAAGTAAATGAACCTAATGCCATTGCAACCACGCATAATACCCTTAATCCCTCCTATCAAAATGACTCAGTGTATCTGCAATGTAGGCCTATGTTGAGTATTCTCGAAATAAAAGTGTGAGTCAATTGTTTACTCTGAATATCGGGAGTTCTTAACCTAAATACTGATAATGCTTTTTGTAGCCAAAGGCAACTGAAGGAAAATATTAACACACACATACGCACGCCCACACATACATATATGTATATATACATATGCATATATATATATATATATATATATATATATATATATATATATATATATATATATAATCATGTATATCCGTATATACATACTTGCATACTTATATACATCTATATATATATATATATATATATATATATATATATATATATATATATATATATATATATATATATATATATATATATATGCATACATATATATATATATATATATATATATATATATATATATATATATATATATATATATATATATATATATATATATATGTATATAAACCTGTATATATATATATATATATATATAT
This sequence comes from Penaeus vannamei, assembly GCF_042767895.1. NCBI lineage: Eukaryota > Metazoa > Arthropoda > Malacostraca > Decapoda > Penaeidae > Penaeus > Penaeus vannamei. The sequence goes on along the minus strand of NC_091559.1, from coordinate 35,695,114 downwards.
ATATATATATATATATATATATATATATATATGTATGTATATACATATTTACATGCATATATACTGATAGAAAGATAGATAGATATAAGATAAGATAGATATATAAATATATAAATATATATATATATATATATATATATATATATATATATATATATATATATATATATGTATGTATATATATATATATTATATATATACCTATATATAAATATATATATATATATATATATATATACATATATATATATATATATATATAGATACAAATATATATATATATATATATATATATATATATATATATATATATATATATATATATATATATATATATTTACATATATAGACTGATATATAGATATATATATACTTATATATATATATATATATATATATATATATATATATATATATATATATATATATATATATACATATATATAAAGGTTGACATTAAAAAATCCCGCAATCTCCTGACCTGGGGAGTGTCGGATCTTGGAAAACGCCGGATTTTTTTTTATGGTTATACATACTGTATATATTCAACGGAAAATAAATATGTGCACAGTCCTTTAATGAAAAAACAAAGAAACAAACAAACACTAAATGAAATGCTGACGCTCACCCGCCCGTGCAAGAACCAACAGCTGATTCTGGAATGCAGCGCCATCAAAACACAAGCGGCGACTCCAGAAAACAGTGACGAGCTCGCGCGGGAGATTTCAAAATACGCTCCAAAATCGATGCCGAAAATCTGAAAGAACCGGATTATCGATGACCGGATTTTTGAATGTCAGTCTGTAAATACATATTTTCATATATGTCCACACACACAGACAGATAGATGTACACACGTACACACATACACGCATAGTACATAGACACTTTACAGCCGATATAACTGTATAGTACACAGTCACTATATAGTCGACCTGTCTGTATTGTGTATAGTCACTATGCGGTTGACCTACCTTCACAATGCATAGTCACTATCCAGGCGACCTATCAGATTTTCCTGTAAAGTGTTACTTAGTTACTTAAGAACTTGTAGCCAATAGAAAACAGACAAACTAAAATTATTATTCCTCGACATCCAGGCTCGTGGATCGTCCTTGAAAGCAGCTGGGCGTTTAATTAACCAAAATCTTGGTCGTGGATGATATAGGTCCTCTCGTTTTTTTTTCTTGTTCTTGTTCT